>NW_015631744.1:411287-416228 GCF_001515625.1 Sinocyclocheilus rhinocerous
GTGTGTGTGTGTGTGTGTGTGTGTGTGTGTGTGTGTGTGAATCGATGGGTGTTTGATCCACAGGTTAGAGACGTGTTTCTGAATCATGTGTGATGAGTTTATCGCCGGAGGGCCGTCACAGCAGCTCTGTTTACACTGGATAATTAGCAGTGCATTGTGGGTAATTGCTGCTCTGCTCCTGTCAGATGCGCTTCATTTCCTCCAGCTGAGTTTGTTTATCATCTTCAGATCTGTTCTGTGTTTGTGGAGATGATTCTTAGATATTTACTTCTGTCTGGATGTGTTTATAATGCATCTGTGTGGGGTTTACTATAGATGCCCGACAGAGTGTTTATATATCAGTCTTCAAACATGTTCATTCTCATGTGAAACAGCCACGTCCTTACATTTAAAAGGAAGCTATATATTTATAAATACCCTATTTAGACTCATTTAAATAGGTATACTCTCTATACTATAACAATTTAAAATATTACTATTAAAATATTATTTGGAAAATTTTTATTTTCTATTAAGTTAAATTAATTGTTTTTTTTTGTACTTTGTATAATACTGCAATGCTAAATGTATTTATTTATTGCTCATTTTTTATTTTTATTGTTTAATTATATATTTACTTATTAATATATATATATTAATAAGTAAATTAATTTGTATTGTTCTTTTAATTATTTAAAAATTATTTTAATTAATTTACATTTGTTTTAATGAAAATTTTATTTAATTATTAGCTTTAATACTTATTTGAATATAATTGACTTTTAGCATTCATTTAATACAGTTTTAAATATAAACAGTATAATTTTATGTGTAGGATTTGTTGTTTGAATGTAGTTTTAATTATTAAATTATTTTAATGTAATTGTATTTATCAGCATTTGTTATTTTAATACCGTTTTCATTATGTATTTAATTAATTTTTATATACATATATATTTGTATTTATTTATTATTTACTTAAATATTTTTTATATTTAATAATTTAATATAATTTATTATTTAAATTAATTTAATAATTGTACTATATTTATGTATGTTTAACATAATCAATATAATTAATATTTAATATAATTTTGTTATTTACTTTAGTATCATTTTTATTCTCTTTTTTCTCTTTTTGTCTCTATTTTAAGCTTTTCCACTCGTCTGCGGCCCCTGAGGCTCCCAGGACCCCAGATTGAAACCCCAGTTATATATAACAGTGTTTCAGGGCAGGTTGAACACTTAAGTGCGCCGGCGTGCTTCGCTGTGTTTCTCTCTGGTTTAATGCGTGAGGAGAGACGTTATGAAGACACGGCGCTGTCTCCGTCTCAGACGCTGAATTAAAGACAGACAGAGACGTGTTTAAAGCTTTGTTTGGGCTGCAGGCCGTTAATGTGACTTGGCTTTAATGGAGCACGGTTTCTCTCGCCTCCGGGCTTCATAGCCGCATGCAGCAGGTGGTTATGGGAAATAAAGCGTCTCTTTTATTAGTGGTGTTTAAGCATCAGGTAATGTCCTGACGAACAGCTGTCGAGTTTCGAGCAGGTAAACGCTGCTCATGTTCTTCAGGAGAGTTTGGAGCAGTTCAGTAAAGTGTGACAGCTCCGCTGGGTCCAGAAGTGTTTTCCCATGCATTTCTCCCAGAGGGGTTTTAATAAGCCTTCACTGAAGAGTTATAATGCGTGAACCAAACCAACCAGCAACAAAATCAATCACAGCATTACAAATGTTCATCTGCTGGTGTTTCTCTCTCAGCTCGTTTATCTACCCATGATCCTTTGTGTTCCCGCCTCTGCTCCAGCACTCAGAGCCTCCGCCCAAACAGCACTGAGAGACTGTGACGTCAGCAACACGGAAAAACTATCATTCTTTTTATTAATATCTTTTTCATTTATTTATTATTTTTTTAGTAATTTTATTGTTTTTTAATATGCCTATAGATTTTTTTAATATTTAATATTCATTTTTATTTTATTTTAAGCTTTAGTAATTTTGTTGTTTTTGTCATTTTTATTATTTTTTATTTTTTAAATGTCTATATTATATTTAGTCATTTTTTGTTATTTTTATTTGTATATGTTTGTATTTTCTGTTTTCATTTTAATTTGAGTTCATTCGTAATTAGCTGTTTTTGTCAATTTTATTAATTTCAGTGTTTTAAAGTATGTCACATTATTTTTATTCATTTTTGATAGTTTAGTTTTTTTATTTTCATGTTTTTATATTTTCTGTTTTCATTTTAATTTTGTTCATTTGTAATTAGCTGTTTTTGTCAATTTTATTAATTTCAGTTTTTTAAAGTGTCATTATTTTTATTCATTTTTGATAGTTTAGTTTTTTTATTTTCATGTTTCTATATTTTCTGTTTTCATTTTAATTTTAGTTCAAGTTTGAGTAATTAGCTGTTTTGTCAATTTTATTAATTTCAGTTTTTAAAAGTATTTCTACATTATTTTTATTCATTTTTAATATTTTAGTTTTTTTTTATTTTCATGTTTTTATATATTTTGTTTTCATTTTAATTTGGTCTGTTGTTATTTTAGTTAAAAGTTTAGTCATTTTTAAAAATATGACTATATTATTTTATTATTTTTTTTAAATTTATTTTGTAATTCCTGTTTTCATTTTATTTCTAAAGTTTTAGTAACTTTGTTTTTGCCATTTTTAAAAAAAAATATGTCTAAATACGGTTCATTTTTATTTCAGTTTTAGTTTTTAGTTATTTCAGTACATCAAGCACTACATGAAAATGAGAAATCATCATCTTAACTAAACTATCATCAAGTTTTTATTTTAAATATAGAAAATGTTAGAAACAAACATTTTCATGGTGTTAGTTTTAGTAATAACCCTGATGCGAGTGTAGTGTTATAGTTATAGTTTAACACCTTTAAACGCTGATGGTTTATTGGGTTAAGCAGATCTATCTAACAGATCAAGCAGGTGTGTTTGCTCTGGAGACTGAGCTAAAGGAAGCCTCTCCTCGTCTGTACTTATGCAGAACAAACGCGCTTCATTCACATTCAGTCAGCAAACCCTCGCTCCGATCGCTCCAGCAGTGAATATTAGATCACGTCAAACAGCGTCTCGTCTTCACCGGGACTTCATAGTGTTGAAGAAATGCTTGTGTTTCCTCCAGCATTCAGAAAGATTCTTTACCAAGACTTTCTTTGATATATATATATATATACAGGTTTCAAGGGGATTTTGAAATACAGGTACAAGTACATTTAATTTTGTGTGCTACATTATTATAGATATTTACATGTAAAGGTGAATTGTATAATTTCTGCACTGGCAGATGGAAATTAAGCCTGTTTTCAGTCATGTGTCCTGAACTTTGTCATTGCTCAGTCAGGCAGATGCACAAAAACACTACATTCGGTAAAAATATGCAACAAGTAATTTAATTGATAATTTTTTTTTTTTTTTTTTTTTACATTATTTATAGCATATTTTATATTTATGTTTATCTAATGTATTTATTTTGTTTACTTTGATTTTATAATTTTTATAATTTTTTACATTACGGTAATTAAAGCTTGAAAGATAAATGTTTGCTTATCATGAAAACAAGAGTCTCAATAACAATTTATTTATTATTTTAGATTTTTTTAGTGTTATTCAGATGCTATAATAGTTGTTATTAATATATTTAATTAGTTTTAATTTTTTTATTTTTTTGGTTTTCATTTTAATTGTAGTTAAAGTTTTAGTAATTTTGTGTTTTGTCATTTTTATTAGTTTTTTTGTTTTGTCTTTTTTTTGGAATGTGTGTAAAGTTCTAATTCATTTAATTTCAGTTTTAGTTTTAGTCATTTTAGTAAATTAAGTAAAACTAAATGAAAATGAGATGTAAATTTAGTTGTTTTTATTTGTTGTCATTTTTATTATTATTATTTTTTTTATACAGTGGGTACGGAAAGTATTCAGACCCCCTTAAATTTTTCACTCTTTGTTATATTGCAGCCATTTGCTAAAATCATTTAAGTTAATTTTTTTTCCTCATTAATGTACACACAGCACCCCATATTGACAGAAAAACACAATTAATGAGGAAAAAAAATTAACTTAAATGATTTTAGCAAATGGCTGCAATATAACAAAGAGTGAAAAATTGAAGGGGGTCTGAATACTTTCCGTACCCACTGTATGCCTATAGTTTTTACTCATTTTTATTTCATTTCAGCTTGAGTTATTTTAATACATCAGAGCAGAAATGTTAAAAGACGATTTTCAGTCATGTTTCCTGAACACGCCCCCTGTCTGTCATTGGTCAGTCAGGCAGATAGCCCTGCCCACTCTCACTCCATTGGTTGATTCAGTAGTTGACATTAGCCGCTCAAACAGATCAGAGTCAAAATATTTTGTCTTTTTATAACTCATTTGTTTTTATTTTAATCTATTATGTCAATATGAACAGTTTGAAACGATCCAATAAAATCATCCAGTTAAGTGCTGTGAGTACACTAGAATAACATGAATATAATCAGCGCTCGAGCTCAAACTCTCATCATCAAACAGTATTTCTTCACTGTGATGATCCAGACGCAGTGAGAATGAAGAAATCATGTGTGATTTACTCCAGATTGAGACACACACAGCTCTCCAGATCAGCAGAAGGAGGCTCTGAAGCGTTTCTCGTGTAATGTGTGTCATTAATAGCCAATCAGTGTCCTGTGAGACTCAGTGTGCTAACAGTTTGAAACGATCCAATAAAATCATCCAGTTAAGTGCTGTGAGTACACTAGAATAACATGAATATAATCAGTGCTCGAGCTCAAACTCTCATCATCAAACAGTATTTCTTCACTGTGATGATCCAGACTTGGTGAGAATGAAGAAATCATGTGTGATTTACTCCAGATTGAGACACACACAGCTCTCCAGATCAGCAGAAGGAGGCTCTGAAGCGTTTCTCGTGTAATGTGTGTCAATAATAGCCAATCAGTGTCCTGT
>NW_015631744.1:416544-423792 GCF_001515625.1 Sinocyclocheilus rhinocerous
TACACTGAAAAAAATGTTTCATTCATCCAATTAAAAAATTTTTTTGGTAATGATTCACATCTATATTTTTTTAACTTGAGCCAATGAAAAATAAATAACTTGCCCGTAGGGCAAAAATAAATAAATAATAAATAAAAAATTGAAAAACAAATAACTTGCCCTTAGGGCAAGTTATTTACAGTGGGTACGGAAAGTATTCAGACCCCCTTAAATTTTTCACTCTTTGTTATATTGCAGCCATTTGCTAAAATCATTTAAGTTCATTTTTTTTCCTCATTAATGTACACACAGCACCCCATATTGACAGAAAAACAGAATTGTTGACATTTTTGCAGATTTATTAAAAAAGAAAAACTGAAATATCACATGGTCTTAAGTATTCAGACCCTTTGCTGTGACACTCATATATTTAACTCAGGTGCTGTCCATTTGTTCTGATCATCCTTGAGATGGTTCTACACCTTCATTTGAGTCCAGCTGTGTTTGATTATACTGATTGGACTTGATTAGGAAAGCCACACACCTGTCTATATAAGACCTTACAGCTCACAGTGCATGTCAGAGCAAATGAGAATCATGAGGTCAAAGGAATTGCCTGAAGAGCTCAGAGACAGAATTGTGGCAAGGCACAGATCTGGCCAAGGTTACAAAAAAATTTCTGTTGCACTTAAGGTTCCTAAGAGCACAGTGGCCTCCATAATCCTTAAATGGAAGACGTTTGGGACGACCAGAACCCTTCCTAGAGCTGGCCGTCTGGCCAAACTGAGCTATCGGGGGAGAAGAGCCTTGGTGAGAGAGGTAAAGAAGAACCCAAAGATCACTGTGGCTGAGCTCCAGAGATGCAGTCGGGAGATGGGAGAAAGTTGTAGAAAGTCAACCATCACTGCAGCCCTCCACCAGTTGGGGCTTTATGGCAGAGTGGCCCGACGGAAGCCTCTCCTCAGTGCAAGACACATGAAAGCCTGCATGGAGTTTGCTAAAAAACACCTGAAGGACTCCAAGATGGTGAGAAATAAGATTCTCTGGTCTGATGAGACCAAGATAGAACTTTTTGGCCTTAATTCTAAGCGGTATGTGTGGAGAAAACCAGGCACCTGTCCAATACAGTCCCAACAGTGAAGCATGGTGGTGGCATCATCATGCTGTGGGGGTGTTTTTCAGCTGCAGGGACAGGACGACTGGTTGCAATTGAGGGAAAGATGAATGCGGCCAAGTACAGGGATATTCTGGACGAAAACCTTCTCCAGAGTGCTCAGGACCTCAGACTGGGCCGAAGGTTTACCTTCCAACAAGACAATGACCCTAAGCACACAGCTAAAATAACGAAGGAGTGGCTTCACAACAACTCTGTGACTGTTCTTGAATGGCCCAGCCAGAGCCCTGACTTAAATCCAATTGAGCATCTCTGGAGAGACCTAAAGATGGCTGTCCACCAACGTTTACCATCCCACCTGACAGAACTGGAGAGGATCTGCAAGGAGGAATGGCAGAGGATTCCCAAATCCAGGTGTGAAAAACTTGTTGCGTCTTTCCCAAAAAGACTCATGGCTGTGTTAGATCAAAAGGGTGCTTCTACTAAATACTGAGCAACGGGTCTGAATACTTAGGACCATGTGATATTTCAGTTTTTCTTTTTTAATAAATCTGCAAAAATGTCAACAATTCTGTGTTTTTCTGTCAATATGGGGTGCTGTGTGTACATTAATGAGGAAAAAAAATTAACTTAAATGATTTTAGCAAATGGCTGCAATATAACAAAGAGTGAAAAATTGAAGGGGGTCTGAATACTTTCCGTACCCACTGTATGTCTATAGTTTTTACTCATTTTTATTTCATTTCAGCTTGAGTTATTTTAATACATCAGAGCAGAAATGTTAAAAGACGATTTTCAGTCATGTTTCCTGAACACGCCCCCTGTCTGTCATTGGTCAGTCAGGCAGATAGCCCTGCCCACTCTCACTCCATTGGTTGATTCAGTAGTTGACATTAGCCGCTCAAACAGATCAGAGTCAAAATATTTTGTCTTTTTATAACTCATTTGTTTTTATTTTAATCTATTATGTCAATATGAACAGTTTGAAACGATCCAATAAAATCATCCAGTTAAGTGCTGTGAGTACACTAGAATAACATGAATATAATCAGCGCTCGAGCTCAAACTCTCATCATCAAACAGTATTTCTTCACTGTGATGATCCAGACTTGGTGAGAATGAAGAAATCATGTGTGATTTACTCCAGATTGAGACACACACAGCTCTCCAGATCAGCAGAAGGAGGCTCTGAAGCGTTTCTCGTGTAATGTGTGTCATTAATAGCCAATCAGTGTCCTGTGAGACTCAGTCTGCTCAGTTTAATTACAGATTACTGATGAATAGACACGCACTGAAGCTCTGTTCTTCTGGACCGGATCGATCCGTGTTCGTCTCAGTCACTCACTGAAGAAATAGTCACCTATAAATGTCAGTATATAGGACAAAACTTCTGAGGTATTGCATCAAATTTCCATTCATTTGGATTACACAGTTCTAACATAAACTAATAAACTTAAAGGGTTAGTTCAGCCAAAAATGAAAATTAGTCCATAAATTACTCACCCTCAAGTCATCCTAGGTGTATATGACTTTCCTCTTTCAGACGAATCCAGTCAGAGTTATATAAAAAAATGTCTTTGATCTTTCAAGCTGTTTAATGGCACTCAGCGGGTGTTGCATGCATCAGTCCAAAAGAACTTAAATAAAAAGTGCCCATCCATAAAACAGTGTCTCACACGGCTCCGGGGGGTGAACAAAGGCCTCCAGATATGCTGATTCCAAGCAATTTCATAAATGCATTAAAAAAATTATGATTATTTAAATTAAATCAAATGCATGTAAATAATAACTATACTACGATTTTTGAGTGCAGAAATCTGACCTGTTTCATTTATGACTGACAAATATGGATCTCATTAAGTTTATTACTTTGTTAAAATGGTGAGATGCAAATGCATGTAAATCTGATACCAATTAAATAGGATTTAAACCTGTAAGACTTCCTTTCTTTTGAGGAACACAAAAGGAGATGTTTAACAGGATGTTCACGCTCTTTTCTACATTTATAGTGAGCAAAACGTGAATTCTGAGTAGGGCTGCAAAACGATTAGTCGCGATTAATCGATTAAAAATAAAAGCTTATGTTTACATACTATATGTATATATAATTACATATATGTATATACACGATATGTATATATAAATACACACACACATATAGTATGTAAACATAAACTTATATTTTGAATCGATTAATCGCGACTAATCGTTTTGCAGTGCTAATTCTGAGTATGTTTGCGAGTCGTTAGCACTGAAGTCAATGAGTAAGGTCTGTTTCAGGTGAACGGGAGGGATCTGTCGAGAGCCAGTCATGAGGAGGCGGCGGAGGCTTTACGCAGCGCTAAAGACCCCATCGTGGTGCAGGTGCTCCGGCGGACCCCTCGGCCCCGGGGTCAAGGGTCAGCGCAGGACGTCCAGCTGGTGGACGTGTGCACACAGACGGAGATCACCTTCGAGCACATCATGGCTTTGGCCAAACTGCGTCCCGCCACGCCGCCGGTGCCGGACATCTGCCCCTTCCTCCTGTCCGACAGGTGAGCGCCAACACATTCAGCTTAGAGAATATAGCTAGCTTATGTATGTCCGTTTTTCCCCAAAAACTACCATGATTACGTATGTGATACTGATTTTTTACAACAGTTCAATAAACAAAAAATTAATTAAGAGACTTATGTTTTAGACACCGTATTGCCCGTTTTTGCGCTATTTCGCCAACAAAAAATGGTTCAAAACCCAGCCACAGCACTGTTTTGCGTCTCTGAGCAACATGATGGTGTTTCGTTCCTGAATGAATCAGCCATTAAATGATTCGGTTCAGTCGCAATGACTCGCTTATTAACAGTGACTTGCTGCCACCTGCTGGCGGTTTTAATTTCACATTTAAAGTATTTTATTTTATTATTTAAAATAATTTCAAATATCAGTATTCAGTGTTTTATGTTTAATATATCAAAACATTTATGCATTTGTAACTGCAGGTTAAATGTCCTGCATTAAACAGTGTGTAAACGCATCTAAATGCCACTTCATATGCAGCTTCCCTGTTTCCTCTGCATTGCAAATATGAATTTTATTGATACTGATTTCATTTGCTTGGTAACAGCCCAAATGCCTTATTATTCTAATTCACTGATTAAATGTAAGAATTTGACTCAAAAGATAATGCACACTTTTAGAAAAGTGGCTTTATAAACGTAAAAATGCCCATAAAAGGTAAAAATCAATTTAAACTTATTAGAAAAGATTAATTTCTATCAGTGTGAACTGACCACCACACAGAATATGAAGAATATCAAAAACTTTAGGAGACAGTTTAAGATATCAGCACAATAACTCAGCAAAATATCTTCCAATTATCGTTATTGATAAAATCACAGAAAATATCGAGATATAATTTTTTTTGTCAATATCGCACACCCCTACTGGAAGCTCCTGACACCAAGACAAAGTCCTTGTGTGTGTAAACACACTTGCAATAAAGCTCTTTCTGGTTCTGAAAACATTGTGGGAACGTTGTTTTGAAAGGTTTTTGAAACGTTGAAATGTTCAGTTTTCTTGTCATGATTACAATGTTATTTAAAGGTTACAAAAACGTTTGTTATGACATTGCACTAACTTTATTTTCACCCAAATTATAGCGTAATTTGAACATTTATTTTTCATATTCTAAGAACGTTGATATGTCCAGTTTTCTTGTTGTTATTAGAATGTTACTTAAAGGTTGCAGAAGCGTTTCTTACAGTATTCTACTACTGTAACTTTTTCACCCAAAATATAACATTTTTTCAACATTTATTTTTTATAATATTCCACAACTGTTAAAATGTCCAGTTTTCGCGTCATGATTAAAAACGTTATTTAAAGGTTACGAAAACATTTCTTCAATGCTCTGCTAACTTTTCCACCCAAAATATAGCATTATTTGAATGTTTATTTTTAATATTCTACAAATGTTAAAAAGTCTAGTTTTCTTGTCATGGTTACAATGTTATTTAAAGGTTACAAAAATATTTCTTTATTTTCATCCACAATATGACATTATTTAAAGTATTCATTTTTCTTGTCATAATTAGAATGAAATTTAAAAGTTACAAAAGTTTGACAACATTCTACTAACTTTGTTTTTCACCAAAAATATAACGTTGTTTGAACGTTTATTTTTCATATTCTAAGAATGTTAAAATGTCCAGTTGTTCTTGTGATTAGAACGTTATTTAAAGGTTACAAAATGTTTCATAGAACATTCAGGTATGAATAACATAAGAATGTTTTGAGAATGTTGATCTCAGAATGTTTTTTTTTTTCTTTTAACGTTATAAGAACATACATAGATCAAATATTAATGAAGTGAAAAGAATGTTCTGTAAACATTACTTTAAGAATGTTTTGTTCTAACATTCATATCACTTAAATAACATTAGTGAAAGTTGTGAGAACGTTCCCCGTCAGCTGGTAAGGCATCATGAGGTTTCCTCGAAAACGTTGCTCGTTTGCTCGATTCTTTCATAATTTTCTCTTTCTTGTTGTGGAGTTGGTCTGTCAGGAGAAAGGAGATAAAGATTAGCATGAGGAGTATCTGGGTCTCTCCTCAAGAGACACAGGGGCGGCTGCAGTGGATGCTGGGAAGTTAATTGAAAGCATCTGAGGCGCAGAGAGGGTGTTAGGGAGGTAATTAATGCCGCACAATGGCCCGTTGATAATTCATAGTCTAAAATTTGTCACCCGCTCAAGATCTGCGTTTTGTTTCTAAATTCCCTTTGGTACATCGTATGCTGATGTGGACTTTTTGAATTCCTTTGTTCTTCCAGACAAAAGCATTCAGGGATTCTCTGTGAATGTTGTTGTTGTTGTTGTTGTAATAGTGCCTGGAAGTATGAATTATCCAGGAATAATTAACAGTAATCTCAACCTTATGGACTGTTCGCCATTTGGATAGATGGATGGATGGATAGATGATAGATGGATGGATGGAGGAATTGGATGGATGGATGGATAGCTGAATAGATGATAGATGGATGGATGGATGGATGGATGGATGGATGAATTGGATGGATGGATGGATAGCTGAATAGATGATAGATGGATGGATGGATGGATGAATTGGATAGATGGATGGATGGATGGATGGATGGAGGAATTGGATGGATGGATGAATTGGATAGATAGATAGATAGATAGATAGATAGATAGATAGATAGATAGATGGATGGATGGATGGATGGATGGATGGATGGATGGGTGGGTGGGTGGATGGATGAATTGGATATATGGATGGATAGATGGATGAATGGATGGATTGATGGATGAATGAATGGATGGATTGATGGATTGATAGATGGATGAATTGGATAGATAGATGGATGGATGAATTGGATAGATGGATGGATGGATAGATAGATAGATAGATAGATAGATAGATAGATAGATAGATAGATGAATTGATAGATGGATGGATGAATTGGATAGATGGATGAATGGATGGATTGATAGATAGATGAACTAGATAGATAGATGGATGGATGAATTGGATAGATGGATGGATGGAGGAATTGGATGGATGGATGGATGGATGGGTGGATGGATAGATAGATAGATGAATTGATAGATGGATGGATGAATTGATAGATGGATGGATGGATGGATTGATAGATTGATGGATGAATTGGATAGATGGATGGATGGATGAATTGGATAGATAGATGGATGGGTGAATTGGATGGACGGATGGATGAATTGGATAGATGAATTGGATGGATTGATGGATGGATGGATGGATGGATGAATTAATTGGATAGATGGATGGATGGATGAATTGGATAGATGGATGGATGGATTGGAGAGATAGATGGATGGATGAATGGATGGATGGATGGATGAATTGGATGGATGGATGGATGAATGAATGAATTGGATAGATGGATGGATGGATGGATTGATAGATAGATGGATGGATAGATGGATGAATTGGATGGATGATAGATGTATGGATGATGGATGTATGGATTGGATAGATGGATGGATGGATGAATTGGATAGATGGATGATGGATGGATGGATGAATTAATTGGATAGATAGATGGATGGATTGGAGAGATGGATGGATAGATAGGTGGATGGATGGATGGATGGATGGATGAATGAATTGGATAGATAGA
>NW_015631744.1:425595-431247 GCF_001515625.1 Sinocyclocheilus rhinocerous
TGGATGAATTGGATAGATAGATGGATGGATGGATGAATTGGATACATAGATGGATGGATGGATGGATGAATTGGATACATAGATGGATGGATGGATGGATGAATTGGATACATAGATGGATGGATGGATGGATGAATTGGATAGATAGATGGATGGATGGATGAATTGGATACATAGATGGATGGATGGATGGATGAATTGGATACATAGATGGATGGATGGATGGATGAATTGGATATATGGATGGATGGATGGATGAATGAATTGGATAGATAGATGGATGGATGAATTTGATAGATAGATGTGTGGATGAATTGGATAGATAGATGGATGGATGGATGAATTGGATATATGGATGGATGGATGGATGAATGAATTGGATAGATAGATGGATGGATGAATTGGATAGATAGATGGGTGGATGAATTGGATAGATAGATGGATGGATGGATGAATTGGATACATAGATGGATGGATGGATGGATGAATTGGATAGATAGATGGATGGATGGATAGATGAATTGGATAGATAGATGGATGGATGAATTTGATAGATAGATGTGTGGATGAATTGGATAGATAGATGGATGGATGGATGAATTGGATATATGGATGGATGGATGGATGAATGAATTGGATAGATAGATGGATGGATGAATTGGATAGATAGATGGGTGGATGGATTAATGGATAGATGGATGGATGAATTCGAAAGATATGTGGATTGATAGATAGATAGATGGATGAATTGGATGGATGGATGGATAGATAGACGGGTGTTTGAAAAGTCACCCATATGTATTTCGTTTATTCATCATGTTTAATAAATGAACGTTTTTGTATGGGAATGGAAGAACACTTAGTTTCCCAGAATGCATCCCCCGTGTTAAATTCCTTAGTACAGTTCAGTAAATTGCGCATCCTGTCATTTCCACTCCTCTTCCAGTGGATCTGAATCCAGTCGTGATCCGGCTGGTTCAGCATCATCATCATCAGTGTTCAGCTCGCTTTATAGAGTCAACAAACCATAAACTCACCTGACTAAACCAGAGAAACCAGATCTGAGATGCTGGCGCATGCTAATGAACCACCATCAGCTGTGTGCACAAGCACAGATTACATTTCAGCACAACCTCAAGAAAACAAAGACGCACGAGTCACGCAGAGGACAGCGGACGAGATTTATAGAGATGAATTAGACTCCGAGCAGCCGCACATGACAGGAGCTTCATTTCTTCTGTCGCACAATTCAATTCTCATCTCTATTGAAGATGCATGATGTGTGTTTGTCTCCATCCGCTGACATCTGCAGTCTCTGCGCTCGTTCTTCACCAGCCTTCTCCACATGTGACCCCGTCGCTCTCCCTGAGCAAATATGTAGAGCTCCAACACCTCATATTGTGCAATGAGACGTTTTATAGCATTTTATTGGTGTATCTCATGATATAGTCATTTTTGCTGGGAATTCATAAAACAGCACAAAAATGATATATATGCAGCATTCATTCAACTTTTTTAAACATTATTATTCATGACTGGTTTGAGGACGTTCTGAGAACATTCCAAAGTTAAGTTCCTATAATGAAAATGATACAATGGAATGTTTTTGTAACATTTAGAAAAATGGACGTTCAGAAAACGTTTTCATAACCCAATGACCCTGGACCACAAAACCAGTCATAAGGGTCAATTTTTGGAAATTGAGATTTATACATTTTGTATAATTTTTTTTGTGTGTGTGTGTGTTTCATTCAACTTTTTTAAACATTATTATTCATGACTGGTTTCAGGACGTTCTGAGAACATTCCAAAGTTAAGTTCCTATAATGAAAATGATACAATGGAATGTTTTTGTAACATTTAGAAAAGTGGACGTTCAGAAAACGTTTTCATAACCCAATGACCCTGGACCACAAAACCAGTCATAAGGGTAACTTTTTGGAAATTGAGATTTATACATTTTGTATAATTTTTTTTGTGTGTGTGTGTGTTTGTTTGGATAGGACAATATTTGGCTGAGATACAACTATTTGAAAATCTGGAATCTGAGGGTGCAAAAAAATCTAAATATTGAGAAAATCATCTTTAAAGTTGTCCAAATGAAGTTCTTAGCAATGCATATTACTAATCAAAAATTAAGTTTTGATATATTTACGGTAGGAAATTTACAAAATATCTTCATGGAACATGATCTTTACTTAATATCCTAATGATTTTTGGCATTAAAGAAAAATGGATAATTTTGACCCATACAATGTATTGTTGGCTATTGCTTCAAATATACCCCAGCGACTTAAGACTGCTTTTGTGCTCCAGGGTCACATATTCTTGTCCGCTGGGATAAATTCACATTCACATGATGAAACACTCGAGTTCAAAGCAGTCAGACTAGAGTTATAACAGCTGATTCAGACTCTATTGACTCAGAGTCATTGCAAACGTGTGTCCACAGATGAAGGCAATTCCAGAACGCATTGACTAACTTTGTGAAAAGAAAAGAAAAATCCATCCAAAATGGCAGATGAAGCAAGAAAACCATTGATATAAAAACACAAATTAACGTACTACCAGAAATATCAATAAACTTAGTAAGGTATTGAAAGTGTCACTCAATATTTGTGTGTGTATCACTTCATTAGCTTAACGACACACTAATATCAAGTTTAGTTTGCATGTGTTTTATGTTGAGTATCGTATTAGACTCATATAGTCTGATATAATAAGAATATGAAGGAAAAACAGCTCAGTTTTATTCAGAGACTCAAACCGAGCAAACAATATGCCGTTTGCTGCAGATGCTGATATATAATGAAATTCTGAAGCTTGCAATGTAAATCAATCAAAGAGTTCTTTATTAAAGTACAGATATGGAAGCTAAAGTAGTTTATACTTTTAATCTTTTACATTTACTTTTAAACTTTTTATCTAACAATTCCGACTTTTTTCATGCAATTCTGAGTTTTAATGTTGCAATTCTGTTTTTTTGTTTCTGCCATGGAATTAAAAAAATAAAAAAGGTAATTGTGACTTTTTATCTGACAGTTCTGAGTTTTTTCTGTTGCAATTTGGAGAAAAAAAGGCTGAATTGTGAGAGAAAAACGTCAGAAATGCAAGATACAAACTCATAATTCTGACTTACTTTCTTGCATTTCTGAGTTTATAATCACGCAGTTCTGACTTTTTTTTCATCTTGCAATTCTGTTTTTTTGTGTCTGGCACATAATAAATTAAAAAGGTAATTGTGACTTTTTTTATATCGCAATTCTGACTCATTTTTTCACAATTCTGAGAAAAAGTCTGAATTGTGAGATATAAACTCATAACTATGAGAAAAAGGTCAAAAAATGCAAGACATGAACTCAGAATTCTGACTTTCAGTGACAGTTTTTTGTTTCCGCAAAGGGTAAATAATGAATAATGAATAAATAAAGGTAATTGAGACTTTTGATCTCACATTTCTGACTTTTGTTCTCACAGTTGCAAGTTTTTATCACACAGTACTCAGAAGTGCGAGAACCAATGTCTGCTGCGTGTCTTTTCTTCTTGTGGTGGATATATAGCAGACTGCTTACACAAATGCATATCAATATCAGCTGTCACTGTGTGTCTCAGATGATGTTAATGAGATCTGTGTTTGTTCTCTGCTCAGCTGTCTCTCTCTGCACACGATGGATCAGGAATACTTGGAGGGCAGCGAGTATCTCTCCAACATGGCAGCGGACGCCGAGAGGACCGATGACTTTGAGTACGAGGTGAGATTCCTCCGTTTATAAATAACACAGCATTTATTCACACGACGCCCTTTAAATTCCAGCTTGATCGCAGATACACTGAAGCAATAACATTATGAAAACGTTATTCTTTGAACATTCAAAATGTCCAGTTTTTACATTTTTTTTTTGGTTATGTGAATGTTAAAGGAACGTTCCATTTTTGAATTTTGCAAACATTATGCGAACGTTACATATAAATGTTTCTCTGAACGTTCCGAAGCAGCTTGTAACATTTAAAAAAACATTGCCACATAGTTGTCCGACTAAAACGTTTCAGAGGAATAACATTTCACAAACTGTTGTATGCATAATGTTTCTGTGGTAATGTTTCGAGAACTTTTCATTAAGTTAGGAAAACGTTATTTCTGAATGTTCAAAACGTCCATTTTTTTATGTTTTAAAAACATTTTTCTTGGTTGTGCGAGCATTAAGGGAACATTCCGTTAATAATTTTCCAAACATTATGGGAACGTTACTTTTGAATGTTCTCTGAACATTCTATAACAAGTAGCAGCTTTAGAAAAATGTTAGATGAACGTCAGCTACAATGTTTCAGAAGCAGTGTGATAAAAGACACCCATGTTTAATGAATAGTTACACTGCGGAAAGGAGAGAGAAAGACAGAAAACAATGTATTGTTTTGTTTTCCAGTAGAAATACCACGATACATTTACTTCACAAGAAAGTTTGTTTTTCACAAGAAAAATTATTTCTGAAATATGCTAGCGATATTTGAGTGAAAATCTATTTATTTATTTTTTGTTTCTTTGTTTAAAGTAAGTCCTACACCAAAAAAACAAAAAAGACACCAAAATAAGTAGTTTACGGTAAATTAAACACAAAACATTACATCAAAATAAATAAATAAAATTGTTTCATTTAAATCTTGCACCAACAAAATTACACCTAAATAAATAAATACACAAATAGAAATATTTAAAGTAAATTCATAAACAAAACCAAAAAATAAAATAGTTTAATTTAAATGTAAGACCAAATGAATGAATTAATGAATAAATAACAAAACGTTAAAAAATACACCTAAATAAATAAATTGTTTCATTTAAATCTTGCACCAAAAAAAAATTACACCTAAATAAATAAATATATAAAACTGTTGAAAGTAAATTCTACACACAGAAACATTACAACAAAATCAAAAAATTAAATTGTTCAATTTAAATCTTACACCAAATGAATGAATAAATACATAAAAATTCCACAAGAAAAAAAAATTACACCAAATATTTAAGCAGATCCAAAAATAATTACACACAGAAATATAAATAAATAAATAAATACAGTAAATTCTATTAACAATGCACACAAAAATGTTTTAAAGTAAACCTTGCACAATTTTTTCAATGCAGTTTTCATTACTGTTATAGCGTGTCTGCGGATGAAATATGTATCCTCTGACTCCTGCGTGATCCTGATCCTGACCTTTCACCTGCGTCTCTCAAACACACCGTTTGTGCTCCGTTTGCTGAACCTGAAGAAATGACTCTGACTCTGATCTGATTGTTTGATTTATTTATTGAGCTCGTGTTGTCAGTGATTCTCCAGTTATTTCTCACTGAAGCGCCGCATGAATGTTTCATCCGTATCGTGGGATTCACAGCGACCGCCTGTGCGACTGAATAATTTAATGCTCATTAACATTATCACAAACTTGTTTACAAAAGAAACATCAGTTTTGCGCATAGTGAACGGACTGATTTCCCCAGAAGAGGCTTCAAAGAGTTGATTTCCAGCTGTATTTCTAATTTCAGGATGTTTCGTCTTTCTATGCAACACTAACAACATGAAATATGATTTAACTCTCTAACTTTCAACCTTAAAAGGAGCCAAAAAAAAAAAAAAAAAAAAAAAAAGTATT
>NW_015631744.1:431549-435904 GCF_001515625.1 Sinocyclocheilus rhinocerous
TAAAAGGAGCCAAAAAAAAAAAAAAAAGTATTTTTGAACATAAAAATGGCCTCAATTTTGTTTTTGTCAAAATTAAGGTTTTTATCTAAAAGATATAAAACATGTAATCTTGTTTTAAAACAAACTTGTAAATCTTTGTTGTAAATAAAATAAAGTTTATTGTAGTGTTTTAAAATGCTTATAATAGTCATAAAATACAATTTCAGTCTTTCTACTTCAAGTTTAATGTGATACTTGCTATTTCGTTGTAATTCTTTGTGATATTTACCAGCAATTTTAGTGAAATTCTATTCATTGTTTAAAATTATACCAGAAAATTAAAAAAAAGTGTTTTAAAGTAAATCCTGAACCAAAACATGATAAAAAATAAATACAAATAAATTAATTTAAAAAAAAAGTAAAAAAAAATGTTTCAAGTAAATCCTACACCAAAAAATAAGTGTTTAAAGTAAATTTTATACCAAAAAAATTACATTAAAACATTTTTAAAAATTGTTTTAAAATTGCTAAATTAAGCAATCTCATATCAAAAAAATTATACCAAAAATAAAAAAAAATAAAAAAATCCTACTCCAAAAAAAAAAAAAAACATGTTTAAAGTAAGTCCTACATCAATAAATAAAAAAAAATAATAAATAAAAAATCCTACAATAAATCCACTGCACTATTTTTTTTCAGTGGAGTCGTCTTCACTGATGCACCTTTAACATTGATGATATTAAAGCATCTTTAGGCCAAAGACAATCCATGCAAAACTCATTAATTCTATTCAAATCAAGTTTATTTGTATAGTGCGTTTCACCATTACATTTAGGAGTAGGTTATCAGTGGTGACTATGGCAGAAGTGTACAGTAAAAATCATGCAGTTAGTTACAAATTACATGCAATCAAACAGACGGTGAACACATGATTATATGTTGCGTTTAAGCAGAATTTGCTAGTTTTATATGTTGCTCCAGGGTTAGCATCATCTGTTAATATCAAGAACATTTTTACTATGTTTATCCGTGATGAATGAGTCCTCAGCTGACAGAGATGCATCGGGTCTCTTGTCTCTGCAGGAGGTTGAGCTGCGTCGACTGAGCTGTCAGGAGAAGCTGGGGCTCACGCTGTGCTACAGGACAGACGAGGACGAGGACATCTACGTCAGCGAGGTGCGCCACAAACATCACTCGCACGCTTCTGTCCAACGCCTGAATCCTCAGACACTAGTTTGTCTCCCATATAGGAAGTTAATAATTAGTCCCGATGAAATGATCGCTTATTAGAGCGACGTAAACACTCAAACATAACACTCAGATGAAGTTTTAATCATAAAGTCTGATATTGGATCATAAAACCATTTAAAACGTCTTTAATACTGAATACTGAATTGATTTACTGTGTAGCAGACACCGGGGCTAGTTGTCACACTTCACTCTGGTGAATACTGAAGCCAGTTTCTGTTGATCGACACAAACTTTGAAGTCTTCACGGTAGGAACATCAAGCGTTTGAATATTTATATGGGTATTGAAAACATTCAAACAATTTAACACACTCTGAGCTCTACAGCGGGGCATGTTGTTACAGTGCTTTCGTGAAAAATCTAAATGAACTAAATCTGATGGGATATTGACTGTGTGACAACTAGCCCCGGTCTATATACATCTGCACAACCAAGATTTTCTAATGTTTTTGAAAGACGTCTGCTCATCTGCTCACCAAGGCTGCATTTATTTGATTAAAAAAACATAGTAAAAATAGTGAAAAATTATTACAATCCAAAACAGCTGTTTTCTGTGTGAATATCTGTTAAACTGTAATTTATTTCTGTGATCAAAGCTGTATTTTCAGCATCACATGATCTTCAGAAATCATTCTAATATGCTGATTTGCTGCTCGAGAAACATTTCTGATTATTATCAACGCTGAAAACAATATTTTTGTGGAAACTGTGATACACTACCATTAAAAAAATGCTTTTATTGATCAAGGATGCTTTAAATTGTTCAAAAGTGACAGTAAATAAATTTATAATGGTCCAAAAGATTTCTATTTCAAACAAATGCTGTTCTTCTGAACTTTTCTGTTCATCTGTGAATCCTGAAAAATGTAATGCATCACGGTTTCCACAGAAATATTGTGCAGCACGACTGATAATAATCAGAAATGTTTGTTGAGCAGCATATTAGACAGATATACAGTAATATCTGGTGTTTGAGTGAGTGTTTGTGTGCTCTGGGCTTCATTAGAAGTCGTCTCAGATTCATCGGGTCTCTGCGGCACGAGTGAATACAGATCCGTCAGCGCTTACAGGCTTATTAAAATCTCCACTCCATAAAATTGAAGAGCAGAGAGCGTGCTATCAGGGATATTACAGCGCTGGCGTGATGAACGGCCCGTTACACCAGACAGAGAGAGAAAGATGAAACACTCTTCATTCATCACTCAGATGTTCACTCAGTCTGTGTCTCTCACTAGAGTCTGATCACGGCTAGCTCGTCTCGATCTGATGAAGACAGATAAGCTCAGCTCTGATTGGACGGATCAGACAGTCACTGATTGGCTGTTAAAGGATGCGTCTCCATAAAGCACAGCAGTCGGTTCTGGGAGTAAAAATCACATTTATTTTCTCCATAGGAGTCTTTAAAGAAGACCTAGAGGTTGTTAATCGAAGCGTCCATTAAAGCCATCAGTTGTTTCTAAAGAATTCCTAGCGAAAAACTACATTACCCATGATTCTGTGAAATAATTCCACCAATCAGAGACTGCGAATGACGTAATGCTAAAACATGAGTTCCTTCCTCTGTATGCTTGACTTTTTTTCTTGTAGAAATATCTAAAAATGTTTAAAACAAGATGCATTTACTGAAATAAAATATTAAAAACATGTTATTTTCAGCTAGTTGCGAAGGAAGTAAATCTCATGTTTATTTAGTTTGTAAATGTAGTACTCGATGTACCAAAATAACTAAAAATGAATGAAAACTATATAGACATATTTGAAAAAAATTAAATAAAATAAAAATGACAAAAACATAAAATTACTAAAACTTTATCTAAAATTCAAATGAAAAGAATATTAATAAAAAACTAATACTCACTATAAAATAATTTATATATTGAATTTATATATAATTTAGTTTTGCAGAAAACAAGACATGTTTTCTGAATTATATAGGCTATATATTGTATATATCTAAAATATTTATATGCGTATTTTGCAATAAACAAAATATATTGTTTCTATGTATAAAATCCACATCTTTAAATCAACAGTTAATCATTTCTCCATTGTTCTTACTTCAGTGATATTCGCAGTGCATCATGGGATTGTAGTTCTTTCCACACTAAAGTCTTGCATCTTTGTCTGATTTTCAAATATTTTTCTGCTTCAAATGAAAGTTTGTGATGTTGTGATTCTCCTCGTAGCTGCTTGCTTTGGTTCACGGCTCAAACGAAGACTTTTTAAAGTCTTTATGAGAAAAACGAATAGGAAGAAGTGGGCGGGCCCTAATGCGTTCTGATCACAGAGGAGCACGGGATTGGCTGGAGTCTTGAAGCCTCAGCCAATCAGATCCTGAGTCCATAATTCTAAATGGCATCATTCATTTCAAATCTGAAACCTGCTGCTTTGATTCTCAGATCGAGCTGAACAGCATCGCTGCGCGAGACGGTCGAATCCGAGAAGGAGACCGTATTTTACAGGTAACTTCACCTTTCCCTCATTAACTCTGTGTGGCTATTGTGTCAGCTACAGGACCCGAGGGAGAGCAGGGACGCTCTGAGACGCTCTCCACGGATTCTGTGCTTCTCAGTAAACTCATCTGTGATCTCACACGCTTCAGGATCACATCTGCTGATTCTGCAGCAACTAATCAAACTGAAAACTAGTACAAATACAGATGTTGCCACATGTTGCAAAAAAATGGTTTTCTTCCGTAGTATTTTTGTCTTGATTTCCAGTTCAAATATTAAAACACTCATAAATCAAGATACATTTACTGGAGATACAACATGACTGAAAAATCTATCAAAATTAAGTGCGTTTTTGCTTAAAACAAGAACAAATATCTGCCAGTTGGGTCAGAAAAATAATGCAAATTCAAAGGGAAACAAGATTATTATTTTTGACCCCATTGGCAGATATTTGTACTTGTTTTAAGCATAAAGTTAATTTGGATAATTTTTCATAAAACAAGACTAAATAAATTAGGTTAATAAGTAAATGCATCTTGATTTAAAAATGTTTATATATATATATATTGATTGATTGATTGATTGATTGATTGCCTGTTGGAGTTTACCATACACTGCAAAAAAAAAAAAAAAAAAAAAAACAAGTGTTATGGGTTTTCAAATGGGGTCCATGT
>NW_015631744.1:436120-436877 GCF_001515625.1 Sinocyclocheilus rhinocerous
TTGTTATCCAGTACAGATATCTAAACATTCTTAAATCAAGAGATATTAATGCTAAAAATAAAAAATAAAAAAAGTCAGTGATTTTTTTTGTTGTTGCTAAAAACAAGAAATAAGTATCTACCGGTGGGGTCAGAAGTATAATCTTGTTTCCCCTTTGAATTAAGAATTATATGAATACATTTTTCTGACCCCACTGACAGATATTTTTTCTTGTTTTCAGCAAAAACTAAAAAAAAAACTTTTTTTTTTTTTTCCAGAAAACAAGACTAATTATCTAATGTCATTTTGCATCTCCAGTAAATGTATATTGTTTTAGGAATGTTTAGATATTTGTACTGGAAAACAAGACAGAAAATACTGAGTAAGAACGTAATTTCTTGCAGTGTAGTAATGTAACGCTGCGTCTCATTGGCTGATGTGTGTGATTGACAGATAAATGGGCGGGACGTTCAGGACAGACAGGAAGCGGTGGCGGTTCTCTCGAATGAAGAATGCAGGAATATTGTGCTGCTGGTCGCAAGGCCGGAAATACAGGTATACACACAAACACACACTCTCTCTCTCTCAAAATACATGTCTTCAAATCACCACACATCGCGTCTGTCTATAAGCGAGCTGCACGCTGCACAGTTTACACAGGAATTGTCACTTGCACAATCGAGGCAGTGTCACATCGTCACTAAAGTTTATAAATTAATTTACTTTTTAATTCTTGCCAGTGTTTAACCATTCAGCGCTCGCACGCTCTCCTGGAGAC
>NW_015631744.1:436941-440025 GCF_001515625.1 Sinocyclocheilus rhinocerous
GCTGCTTCCCCTCTCACAAGAGTCACCTAAGAGGGGAATTCCCCCCATTTTCAAAAATGAAATTCAGGCCCTGAATAAATGTCTAAAAATCCTGATTGGAGTATCACTATAAATAGTTATAAATGATAAAAAGTAGGCTTTAAAAAGATCGGTATCGGTGATCGGTATCGGCAGATACTGCTTTCTGTGATCAGCCTCAAAAATCCTGATCGGAGCACCCCTACTAAAAACATTTTAAAAAATGTTACTTGGCATAAAATAAATGTTAACTGAAATAAAAAATAAATAAATAAAAACTTGCCAAGGGAACACTTATTATTTTCATTTAGTTTAAGTTTAAAGAAAATAACTAATACTAAATAATTTAAAACTGATAAATATAAATTAATAAATACTATATAGACTTTCAAATAAATATAGTGACATGACATAAAATTACTAAAACTTTAATTAGAATTAAAGTGAAAACAGAAAATATAATTTTAGTTAAATTAGTAATTTTGTTGTGCTTTTGTCATTTTTATTTTTGTTGTTTTTAAATAAGTATAATTTTTATTTCAATTTTAGAGATGGTTAAGTAAATAAAGTTAAACTAAACGAAAATGAGATAAAATAAAAGTTTTTGTTTACATATGTGTGTGTGTACTGTGTATAATTAATCTAGTTCTACAGCACTAAAAACGACATTAAAATTTATTTTTTTAAATGACAAAATAAAAAAAGAATCAAAACGCACAATAAAAATTACTAAAACTTTAACAAAAATTTTAATTAAAACAAATATAAACTAAAAAATAACCCTGATTTTACTGATTTTCATATTACATACAGTGATGAGATTTTTTGGTGTGTCCTTAATTTTCATGTTTTTTTTTAATACAGTAGTGTAAATCATAAATTTATGAAACTTGAGTGATTAAGAATTGAGCAAGTGAAAAATGGGGAAAATATGGGTTTCTTTAAAATAAATTATAACTGAAATAAAATATAATAAATCTTAAGCTTATTTTATTTCACCTACTTTTAAAATGAAATAAAGATGAATAAAAGCTATTTTAAAAACAACAAAATAACTAAATATTTAAAATGAAAATGAAAACAGAGGTGTATAATATAAATAAAATATATTATTTATAAAAAATAAAAATAACAAGCTATTATAGTACCTCAGTGATACTAAAATAACACTGATTTTTAGTACATATTCATGATTTCTTAGAATAAGAAAATAAACATTCAAATGCCGTTATATTATGGGTGAAAATGGAATTAGTAGAACATTCCAAGACACATTTTAATCTTTAAATAACGTTCTAATCACAAGAAAACTGGACATTTTAATGTTCTTGGGGTATGAAAATAAATGTTCAAATAACGTTATATTCCGAATGAAACTCAAGTTAGTAGAATGACGGAAGGAACGTTTTTATAACATTTAAATAACGTAATAACCACGACAGGAAAACTGGACATTTCAACGTTTTAGAAACATTTCAAAACAACATTCCCACAATGTTTTTATGAGCTAAACGTGTTCCCAAGAGCTTACGTCATTCGCAGTGCATCATGGGAGTGGACAGACACCGTTTCCATGGTAACACTGACAGATCGCTGTATTGGGCTTCAGGATAACGAGTCGTGCAATTCTTCACTTAATCTGACACGATTGAAGCGTGTTTGTTCAGATGTAAGCATAATGTAATGTCACCATGAACCGTCATAATGGGCCAAAAGAGCTTGATCTTCTTTATGCATCATGTTCAGGATGAGCCGTGGCTGGATGACGAGCACAGCGAATACTTAGAGGAGCTGAAGATGGAGATGCTGGAGGAGGAGGAGGAGGAGATGAAGAGAGCGACTCGAGAGGAAGACCAGAAGGTCAGAGAACAATCATCACGCACTTCAGCTGGAAACTCTGCTTTCTCTTGAAATGTTCGTGCTGGAAAAAATATAAACGTATTCTAGCTAGCTGCCAAGGCAACATTTCTCATTTGTATTTAGTTTAACTAAAACTGAATAAACTAAAACTGAATAAGTAGCATAGACGAATTTAAATAAAATATAAAACGACAAAAACACAAAACTAAATTACTAAAACTTTATTTAAAATTAAAGTGAAAACAGAAAAAATATAAAGAAAATCCTATTCAGAATATTAACAAATATTTTAATATTTTGAATTAGATTTTATTTTTTCTGCTTTCATGTTCATTTTACTTAAAGTAATGTTTGTTTTTTTCCCATTTTCAGTAGTTTTTTTTTTTCATAAAATTATTACATATATTTTATTTCAGCTACTGAAATAAAAATTAATAAAAGCTATGTTTTTAATATTTCATAAGATTTTATTCAGTTAATATTTATTTTATTTCAAGTTACAAAAATGTTTTTTTTAATGGTTTTAATTTAGTTTTAAATTTCCTATTTTTGTAGTATTTTTGTCTTGTTTTCCAGTACAAATATCTAAATGTTCCTAAATTAATATATATTTACTTCAGAAGCAAAATTACAGAAGATATAAAATCTTGTTTTTCTAACAAAAAATATCAAAAATATGTTTATAGAGTTTATATTTAAAACAAGAACAAATATCTGCCATTGGATTTTCATTTTGAATTGTTTTTTTTTTACCTCACTGGCTGATATTTGTTCTTGTTTGAAGTATAAACTTACTTAATTTAGATTTTTTCAGAAAACATTACTCAATTCTTGCTCTCAAGCAAGAATGTTTATATATGTGACCCTGGAACACAAAACCAGTCATAACGGTCAATTTTTCGAAATTGAGATTAATGCATCATCTGAAAGCTGAATAAATTAGCTGTCCATTGATGTATGGTTCGGCTTCCTACGTTTATTGTAGTATCTGCCTTGTCTCTCTTGGGCTTGACTGGTCTTCTCCCTCACTTGGTCAAGAAGAGCTTTTTGCCTTTCAACAGTGCTGTTGATCCTCTCAGTTAAGTTGGTCTGTGGATGATATGCTGTACTGAGTTTTTGAACTACACCCCATCGCTTGCAGGTATCATTGAGTAACTGGGCAGTGAACTGAGGGCCGCGGGCTGAGACCAGGTATGCTGGGGCTCC
>NW_015631744.1:440379-466295 GCF_001515625.1 Sinocyclocheilus rhinocerous
CATACAATGTATTGTTGGCTATTGCTACAAATATACCCCAGCGACTTAACACTGCTTTTGTGCTCCAGGGTCACATATTTGTACTAAAAAACAAAATTACTTAGAAAATCTTTTTTTTGCAGTGCATTGCTTGTGTTAGAAATTAAAGAGTGATAGATGAACGTTCCGAATCATTTCTTGCTGTATATGTGTCCATCTGAACATTCAAACAAAGGCAGATAATCATGTATTCCTACCATCTCCCAAATGAGCACGGAAACTCTCTAATGAAGTCTCAGTTGACTCTGGTTTAGCTTAAATGATTCTCAGTCCGAGTCTCTCAGCAGGCCAGAGCAACTCAAGAAGAAAGCATCACGGCGTCCTGCTCCTACAGTCAGGACCCAGAGAGGAGCGTCCTTGCTCAGATCCAGAAGCAGCTGTCGCAGTGCGTGTCGGGCCGGAGCTCAGCGGACGGAGCGGAGAAGCTGCTGGAGCTGAAGTGTCAGATCCGCAGCGGCGGCGAGTACGACCTGTTCTACGCACGCAGCAGCATCCAGTGCAGCGGTGTGGAGCGCGAGCTGCGGATGCTGAACGAGGAGCTGCGCAGCATCCAGCTGGAGTGCCAGAGCATCATGAAGGTAGGGACCTACAGCACTGTTCAAAGTTTTAGGCACTTTTGTAAAAATGCTGTAAAATGAGGATGGGGGTATATTTGTAGCAATAGCCAACAATACATTGTATGGGTCAAAATTATACATTTTTCTTTTATGCCAAAAATCATTAGGATATTAAGTAAAGATCATGTTCCATGAAGATATTTTGTAAATGTCCTACCGTAAATATATCAAAACTTCATTTTTGATTAGTAATATGCATTGCTAAGAACTTAATTTGGACAACTTTAAAGATGATTTTCTCAATATTTAGATTTTTTTGCACCCTCAGATTCCAGATTTCCAAATAGTTGTATCTCAGCCAAATATTGTCCGATCCTAACAAACCATACATCAATGGAAAGATTATTTATTCAGCTTTCAGATGATGTATAAATCTCCGAAAATTACCCGTATGACTGGTTTTGTGGTCCAGGGTCACAAATGAACTATAGTGCCCTGCACCCACTGGTAAAAAAAAAATATCAAAAATTATATCTGGTGTGTAACTCATTTTTGGTTTGACAGAAGTACCGATAAGAATACCGTTAAAGTACCGGTTCGATAAGCAGTATTGGTAAGAGTAGTAATACTGTTAAAACCCTAACGAGACCCATCCCTACATGCAGGTGCATCAGCTGGGATCCCGCGAGCGTCCCGAGAAGTCAGACAAGGACAGCTCGAGCGCGTATAACACGGCCGAGAGCTCGCGCAGCACGCCGCTCGCCGCAGATCGCTCTCCGGAGCACCGCAGGGTCAGCCTGACCAACCGCAGGAACCTGCTAGCGCTCCGACGGGCCCCAAGCGGCAGCCCCGACCACAGCAACCCATCCGAGTCCGAGCAGACGCCGCCCGAGGGCCCACAGCGCCAGAGCTGCATGCAGCTGATCCAGCAGCAGACGGCGCTGGAGTTCGTCAGCCGGCCTTCTGAACCCAAGATGGAGTGGAAGGTGAAGGTCCGGAGCGACGGAACCAGGTACCAGTGCTGGGCTGTAGTGAGGCTTTTTTACTTTGCTACTGTACTTAACTACATTTTTCAAGTAACTGTAGTTTATCGGAGTATTTTTAGTAGGGATGCACTGAAATGAAAATTCTTGGCCGAAGCCGAAACCAAACAAAATGAAACACTGGGCCGAATACCGAACACGGTTTTTCATGTTTTTTCCTCATGTATTTTGCCAATTTTTTCACCATCGCATCAATTAAATAGCCAAATTAAATGTGCTTTTTACTGTTTTGTTTTTGTTGTTATTTGTGACCCTGGGGCGTATTACAGAAAGATCCTAACTTTAAAATCTTATCTTATCTGTTTGGTAACCATGGTAATTTCAGTTAGGACCACATTTAGGACAAAAGCTATTACAGAACAGCGTATCCTAAGTGTGTAATCTTATCTTAACTACAGATAGGAAGGAGGTTATTACAGAAACCTCCTAACTTGACAAAAAAATCCTAAAAACTGTCTTAACTTTAGGACAGCCCCACAGCTGTCCTAACTTCAAAACTATTTGAAAGCTAACGGAAAAACAGCTTGCAATTGCGCTGTCCAACAATGGTATTACATTTATTAATAATAAATTGATTTTCAACGGTCGCTTTGTTGCATCCAGTGTAGACAGACTTTAGCTGATGCGGTGCGGCGCGACACGACAACTGGTGTAGACACGCGGTTACGTTTTTCAAAGTGAAGTAGCTTCTATTATTTTGTTTACCTCATCAGCAGCTTGCGCAGTGTTGGTTGCTTAGTAACAGACCTGAGAGTGGATTGTCAAGCTTGATAATGCAATTTAAGATTTCCTAACTAGAGATAAGATACGATTTTGTAAGATAGGATAAGAATCCCAAATCAAGTTAAGATTTGCTTCTCCCCAGCGACTTAAGACTGCTTTTGTGCTCCAGGGTCACATTTGATCGCGTCACATCATTGTTTTCGGGTAAAATTTATTCGGTCTTTTCACTTATTCAGCCAAACACCGAAAGAGCTTTTTTTTTGCTATTTTCGGCCGAATAATTTCAGTTGCCGAACATTCGTGCATCACTAATTTTTAGAGAAACTTTTACTTCACTACATTCCAAAGTTTAATAGCGTACTCTTTAACTTCACTACGTTTCTTAAAAACATGTCGTTCCTCGTTACTTTGAACTGGAGAAATCGTCACCCACTCAAAGATGCAATGGCGGTGTCTGATTCATGAATGAGCTGATTCTTTTTAATGAACCTGTTAAATTGGTTCGCAGATCACACTGAATGATTCATTCACAAATTAAACTGATCGGATTGTAGCTGTTCTCGAGTCAAACACTCTCTGATTCAAATGATCTGGTCAGGGGTGCGTTTCCCAGAAGCATCGTTAGCTAATGATTCACTGATTCAAATGATCTGGTCAGAGCGAGTCTTCAGTTAATGATTCACTGATTCAAATGATCTGGTCAGAGCGAGTCTCCAGTTAATGATTCACTGATTTTTCAAATTAATGTTCAAATTTTTTTGTTCAAATTAATGTACAAACATAAAGACAGTACATTTTTAATATTTGTTTAATGGCATCTTTTTTTATGAGTGAAGGCGAGTACAACTGATACCAGTACTGATGTCTCGGGGAAACTGTTCTTTTTTTGTTTTGTTTTTTTCTTTTCAAATATTTAACAATTGACTATAGCCATTCAACATTACAAAATAATTGAGAGCTATCAATTTTAACATTTATTAGACTTTAAAAAATAACTTCTAATTAAAGTGAACTTAAAACAATCTTCACATAAACCCATTATAATAAATCTCATATTTAGCTACCTGTGCCCTTCAGCAAGTAGGAAATATACAGAAATTGAATAAAGTTATCAAACTCTAAATTAAATATAGAGGAATCCTTAAAGCTATAAAAGTTATTGATTTCCTTATTTTTCTTTAGTTCTTTGATGAACAGACATCACAGCAGCTGGTTATTAGGTTGTTTTGGCTGCTGTTACTTTAAGAGCTGCCGCTGCTGGGAGCGAGCGCTCAAGATCAAGGAGGAGCGCAGCGGCGGCATGACGACTGATGACGATGCCATGAGCGAGATGAAGATGGGACGCTACTGGAGCAAGGAGCAGCGCAAGCAGCACCTCCTGCGGGCCAAGGAGCAGCGGCGGCGGCGCGAGTTCATGCAGCGGAGCCGGCTGGAGAGTCTGCGGGAGAATCCACTCAGCAGCGGAGAGGGACGCTCGGAGCCCAGCATCATCGAGCTCAGCCACCGCAAGATGATGAAGAAGAGGAACAAGAAGATCCTGGACAACTGGATGACCATTCAGGAGCTGATGACACACGGAGAGAAAGCGCCTGAGGGATCCGCAGTCCACAACGCCTTTCTGTCTGTCACTACTGTATAGATTCACACGCCACTTCTCAAACTTTACCCCATGCGGTACGATCAACTTTTGCCTCGTTCAATGCGGCGATTTTTATGAGAAAAGCCCGGAATATTTTTCACTTTGTTAATGTTTTCTAAGCAACTCAATGATATTCACTGCATTTTTTATGCTTTTTTTGTTACCGGAATATTTCAACTAAGGTACATAAAGGTATATTTCACTCAAACATTACAGTTATGTCATAATTCACTTTCAGTCCAAACCTTTATGACTTTCTACAGAGTCTCTAAAAGGACATGGTGATGGAAAAATATGACATGGGAGAAAAAATGATTTCTGTGTTTTTGAGTGTGCTAGCAATAGTTTGACATTCCCCCAATAAACTTTTAAAGATTGTTCATTTGAACTTTGCATTCGCTCGTTTGCACACCAACGTTTTGATTTGCATGCAAAATTTTTCTAAATTTTAGAATTTTGTATCATTTTGCTTTCGCTCATGACATTTTTTCTTGAATTTTTTTCAAAATTTTAATTTATACTTTGCGTTTTCTCATTTCATTACTAAAGTTTTACCTTCATCCAAGTTTTTTTTTTTTTCTTTTTGAATTTGTACTGTTTTTAATTAAAAAGTTCTGCTTTCCCTCAAGAAAATGTTTCTAAATTTTAGTTTCGCCTAAGAAATTTTTTTATTTAATTTGTACTTTGGTTCACTCATTTAATCACTAAAGTTTTACTTTTGTCCAATAATTTTTTGTTTGTTTGTTTTTGAAAATTTTAAATTCATACTTTGTTCACTCTTTTTAATTACTAAATTTTTCTTTCACTCAAGAAATTTGTTCAAAATTTTGCTTTCGCCCAAGATTTCTTTTTTTTTTTCAAAATTTTGAATTTATACTTCGTGTTTGCTCATTTAATTATTACATTTTGCTTTCACCCAAGATAATTTTTCTAAATTTTAAATTTTTACTTTGCATTCACTCTTTTAATCAAGTTTCACATTCATCCATGAAAATTGTCAAAATTGTGAATTTGTACTTTACATTGGCTCGTTTACTCACTTAGGTTTTGCTTTTGTCTTAAGAATTTTTTTAATTTTTTTTAATATTTTGACTTTGAACTTTGCATTCACTTGTTTACTCGCTTTTTTAATTTTTTGCTTTCACCCAAGATTTTTTTTAATCAAAACTCAACATTTGCACTTTGCATTTGCTCGTTTAATCACAAAACTTTTGCTTTCACCCAAGAATGTTTTTTAGTTTGAATTTGTACTTTGCCACTCACTCATTTGCACTCTGAAGTTTTGCTTTTCACTCTTTTAATCAAGTTTCACATTCATCCATGAAAATTGTCAAAATTGTGAATTTGTACTTTACATTGGCTCCTTTACTCACTTAGGTTTTGCTTTTGTCTTAAGAATTTTTTTAATTTTTTTTTTATATTTTGACTTTGAACTTTGCATTCACTTGTTTACTCGCTTTTTTAATTTTTTGCTTTCACCCAAGATTTTTTTTAATCAAAACTCAACATTTGCACTTTGCATTTGCTCGTTTAATCACAAAACTTTTGCTTTCACCCAAGAATGTTTTTTAGTTTGAATTTGTACTTTGCCACTCACTCATTTGCACTCTGAAGTTTTGCTTTACAAGTTTTTTTTTTTCCCCAAAAAATTTAGTTTGTATTTTGCATTTGCTCGTTTAATCATGAAATTTTTGCTTTTGTGCAAAAAAAAAAAAAAAAAAAAAAAAATTCATGTGAACTTTACATTTGCTGTTGTTTTTTTTCTGTTCAAGAAATCTTTTCCAATTTGTTTGTTTTACTTGTTTGCATGTAAATTCTTGCTCAATTTGCTCCCCCGGGGAGCAAAACTTTTGCGCGAGACCGCAGTATGAAATATAATTTTCTCCCGTCTCATATTTCCCTGATGTATCCTATTGACTACTTTTATGGTGCTTTGTCATTTTGTAGCTTAACAGCCCCAGTTCATATTAACATGTATTATATCTTGTTCTGCTGAAGAAAGAAAGAAACAGCATGAATTTATTTTTGTTTTATTTATTTGTCATTCCTCACAGGATCTGAAGATAATGTTTACATTTCGGCAAAAAGTGAATTATTGTGCAATCTCCTGCCTTTAATCAACACTGCTGCGGAGTCTATTTTTCAGACGTTGTAGGATGTGTATTGTTTGTCAGCAGCTCTGTGTAGCTGAAGATAACCGGGCCGGGACTAACTCTACCTCAGACGCGCTTCCCAAGATCCAAACATACCAGCGTAAATCTGAATTTATGCTCATAAATGCTTCCCAAATGATACTGTAAACTTTGAATATACTCACATCTGTATTCTGGTCCTGCTCAGTGGACCAGTTTAATTAACTGTAGGTAATTATAAGCCATTTTAGAGCTTTCCAGATCAATTTCCCCCTGGATGCTGTTTGTATAAGGAACCAGTTTTTCTCAGTCTGGCTGTATTTTTGTTGATTTGGAGCAGTTGTTGTACATCTGTAAATGTCTGTATTGTTCTGGCTCGATGTTCTTCGTTCGGTTTAGTAATCTGTAGTCGTCTCTTGGCCAGGTGAATGTGTGGTCATTGTGATATTTTGACTGAATAAATCTTTTCTTCAAAACTTCTTACGTTCATGCTAATAAAAACTTTTTTTTTTAAATAGCCATTTAAGATTTAAGCCCTGTAAATCGTGTCCTTCGATATCAATGTTATGTACTTCATGATTTTGAGGGATATTCGCTGTTAAATTAACTGCATATAAACGTCCAGGTCATAAATCACCCCAAAATCAAAGGGAAAAAACAATTATTTCGCTTAAAGCGAATGAAATCAATACAATCATAATTGTAGATTAGTGTCTTCAAGTTCATGTCTATAGCTTCGCGTCCACTTATATGCTTATGTACTGCTAAAAGACAACTTTTTGAGAAAAATGTATGACTATATTAATTGTTTGAGTAGTTTTATTTTTAAAAGAGCATTTAAAATTAAACGGGAAAATAATTGCATTACCATAATTATAATTTGAGAAATGTTTGTCCTAACATAGACTTCGTTTAGAAAAAAAAAGAAAAAGAAATATATATATATATATATATTAGGTTTAATTAGCTTTAAGCAAAGAAAAAAAAAAAAATTTCTATATAAAAACAATATTATATATACACATTCCAATCAATATATATATATATATATATATATATAAAAAATCCAAAAAGTATATGAATGCATTTCAGGAACTAAATGTATTTAAAATGCATGTATTAGTCATGAAAATAGTCACAGTGCAACAATTCCTGCTGGTCCTAAAATAGGATTGCTCTGCTGTAAACCAATAACTTGTCTTTTTCTCTCTCTCATTTGATTTTGGCTGAAATATGAACTGGATATGTTTGGTGAGATTGATCTGTACAGCAGGTGAAACACCACTGAAGCGCTTCACTCACTAAAAGAACAGCAGACTCGTCTGGACTCCAGTCCCATCAGCACTTCACTGTTGAGTTTTCAGCAGCTCAAACACATCCTGAAACGAGACTCGAGAGGTTAACGAGCTGATCTCCATTCACTTTAAATCAGCTCAAGACCTCCAGACACCGGCTTCACGTCCAGCCTGTAACTCATTTCCATCTCTCTCATTGTTCAGTGCTGCGCTAATGAAGCCGTGTGATTGGCTCAGGTGTAATTCAAGGCGCTTGTCACAGCATCAAACAGCAGAAATGTCAGAGATAACGCACTCAAGGCTTGTTCAGTCTGAGCCGTTACCAGCTCCAGCCGTGTCACTTCATGTGTTTCTGGAGCAGATGATCTTTAGTATGCTAAGTGAAGCGTGTGATAATGGCTCCGTGTGATGCTGGACGTCACATTATCTGAGCACGTCTTCATCAAGACATCAGCTTTATGGCCTGCTCTGAGCTCAGATCAATGCACTAAAGAACCCAAACCAGCAGCTGTTTTCTCTCGCCCTCGGCTTTCTCTTCTCTGCGGCTCAAACCAGATTCAGGTCGCTGCTGGTAACCGCTGCTTTTTGGACTGAATTCAGAAAGACCAAACCGTTTTTAAAATGACTTTTGGTGTAGTCATGATTAGGAGAAGTAAATAGCTGTGCTATTTATATATTTATTTAGTTATATTTTGTCATGTATTTTCTCCTTGGCATATATAATGTTAGCAAAAAAAAAAAAAAGGTAAAACGATGTACTGGAAAAGGGGAAAATATTATTTTTGTTTTTTGTTTATAGTTTAATTAAAGATACAAAGGTGTTTTTACTTGCATTATATTATATTAGAAAATTAATCAGCTTATATATATATATAAATTAAGTTTAAATATTAAAAAATAAAAAAACTAGATATATTTTGTCCACCTGAAAAAAAAAAATATATATCACCAACATTTTTTTTTAAGATACAAATACATAAAGATGTTTTTGCTTGCTTATTTATACTCCCAATACATTTTTCTTGACAATTAATTGGTGTGTTGTTTTTTTTTTGCTGTCATTATGAAGTTATCATACAAAAAATGCGTAAGAGATTGAAAAAATTGATAAGATGGACATAAGAATAAATGTAACATTACTGAAGAAGAAGTTAAAATACACTGCTTCAACTTAAATTACTTTTACTGCTACTATATACATAACTATGTATTTTATATATGTATATAGTATATACAATTAGATTTAATAATTTAAAAAGTGTTAAAATCCTACAGAGGCAAAGGGAAAAGGAGATATTTGGTGGTTTAAAATGTTGTGATATCGTATTATTTGAGTAGGACCGAGTTTAAAATGGATATTGTTCAGTATTTTAGGCCAGTAAGATGATCTTTATTGAGGACACACACGACTCTGAATACCGATAATGAGCCGCTTAGCTGCTCTTTTACAAACAAAAGCAGCTCACAGTCCATTTACACAATAAAAGCAAAGATCAGGTCAGTGCATGCAGCGCTTTGATTTCTAAAGCAGGAACACAATCACTCGTTACACATCCACACAGACTGAAAGACATCCTCCTGATATTGTGTTTAAAGCATGTAAATGAGGCAGAAGTGCATCACTATTTCACTGCGGGTCTCAACAGGATTGAAGTCATTCACTAAGTGCTAGAATGATCTCAGCACATCCTCTAACCCTATAAAGAAATCAAGCTTATTCATCAGCATTACTAATGTGACCGCAGCTCAACAGATGAAGCAGCGACTGCAGCAGAACCTTCAAAGTCAAGTCAGTCTCAATAACCTGAGCTTTTAGTTTAGAAGAGCTCCTGTCCTTCAAATCCTGCTGTTAGTCTGAGAGAGGAGCGTTCACTCGTCAGTCAGAAGCAGATAACTGTGCTTTCAGTGACAAAACAGTGGAGATGATGCAAACTCAGAGTTATGAGGAACATATCCAGACGCAAACTCAGAATTATGAGGAACATATCCAGACGCAGACTCAGAATTATGAGTAACATATCCAGACGCAAACTCAGAATTATGAGGAACATATCCAGGTGCAGACTCAGAATTATGAGGAACATATCCAGGTGCAGACTCAGAATTATGAGGAACATATCAGACGCAAACTCAGAATTATGAGGAACATATCCAGATGCAGACTCAGAATTATGAGGAACATATCAGACGCAAACTCAGAATTATGAGGAACATATCCAGGTGCAGACTCAGAATTATGAGGAACATATCAGACGCAAACTCAGAATTATGAGGAACATATCCAGACGCAAGCTCAGAATTATGAGGAACATATCCAGACGCAATATATATATAATGAATCACACTGGAAACATCACAAGCGAGTCCCGCTGAGGCTGATGGGAGTTTGTGAACAACCTCAAGAGCTCCTGATCTTCTGTGCTGCTGGACGTCTGCGCTCATTCACATGCGCTCTTTACAGAGCTTATACTTCACAACTCTGTCAGAGTGTGTGTGTGTGTGTCTAAAGCCCACGGGAACACCAAAACAAACATGTTAGCATGCTAGTTAGTGACAGCTGCGGGGGATTTCAGGCTGCGGCGCTGGGATTTGTTCATGAGGTGTGAGATTAAAATGGGTCAAACGCCTCAGGAGCAGAAATCCAGCGCAAGAGGAACGACAGAAACAGAGAAAGAGACGCTTTCATGTCAGAAAACACATTTCTGTGGTTCGGCTGTGAATGAACAACTAAACACTGACAGCTTTCCTGGAGCGGTTTCCTCATGAAGAAAACACATCTGAAACCAGCCGAAGATGGTTTACTGGTCCCAAAACACATCAGAACAGACCAGCTAACCGCATTAGGCTGGTTTGTCAACAAAACTATTCACCCACTCACTTTATGCACAACAATACATATAATGACAAAAAACACAACTAAAACCAGTCTAAGATTGTTGGCTGATCACAAATGTGTCCATAAACTATAAACACAGACCAGTTTAACTAGTCTAATCATGCCGGGAAACTGGCTAACCACCTTAGATTGGTTTAGGATGGTTTATCAACAAAGTTGCTTAACATTTACAGATTTGATACAACACATTTCACAAAAAACACAACTTAAACCAGCATAAAATGGTTTTCTGGTCCCAAAACTGCTAAAGCGCATCAAAGGAGACCAGGCCAACCAGTTTATTAATGTTGGCAGACATTCTTTCATCTTAGGCTGGTTTAAGCTGGTTTTTCAGCAAAGTTGTTTTGGCGTTTACAATAACTCATTTTATACAACACATTGCCGGGAAACTGGCTAACCACCTTAGACTGGTTTAGGATGGTTTATCAACAAAGTTGCTTAACATTTACAGATTTTATACAACACATTTCACAAAAAACACAACTTAAACCAGCATAAAATGGTTTTCTGGTCCCAAAACTGCTAAAGCGCATCAAAGGAGACCAGGCCAACCAGTTTATTAATGTTGGCAGACATTCTTTCATCTTAGGCTGGTTTAAGCTGGTTTTTCAGCAAAGTTGTTTTGGCGTTTACAATAACTCATTTTATACAACACATATGATGACAAAAACAACTTTAACCAGCATAAAACTGTTTTCTGGTTCCAAATGTGCCCAAAAAACAAAAATACAGACCAGTTTAAGCAGTTCGATTTATGCAGTGGCCTGTTTCATAAAACAAGTTTAGCAAATAAGCCAGGCTTATTTCAGTTAGTCTGACTTATTTTGAACCAAATCAACTGACAATACGTCAGACTAACTGAAATAAGCCTGGCTTATTTGCTAAACTTGTTCTATGAAACAGGCCCCAGGCTTGTTTAAGCTGGTTTTTCCACTGTTGCACTGGTGATAGTAATTTTATACAACACATATGATGACAAAAAACAACTTAAACCAGTCTGAGATGGTTTGCCGGTCCCAAAAACATCAAAATAGACCTGGGGCCTGTTCCATAAAACAAGTTCAGCAAATAAGCCAGGTTTATTTCAGTTAGTCTGACGTAGTCTGATTTGGTTCAAAATAAGTCAGACTAACTGAAATAAGCCTGGCTTATTTGCTAAACTTGTTTTATGAAACAGGCCCCTGGTTTGGCCAAATAAGCCAGGCTTATTTCAGTTAGTCTGACTTATTTTGAACCAAAACAACTGACAATAAATCGGACTAACTGAAGTAAACCTGGCTTATTTGGTAAACTTGTTTTATGAAACAGGCCCCTGGTTTGGCCAAATAAGCCAGGCTTATTTCAGTTAGTCTGACTTATTTTGAACCAAAACAACTGACAATAAATCGGACTAACTGAAGTAAACCTGGCTTATTTGGTAAACTTGTTTTATGAAACAGGCCCCAGCTAACCACCTTCAGCTGGTTTACAATTTGCCACTTTTATACAACACAACACATATGACAACATACAAACAGTAAACCAGTAATTACTCAACTTAAACCAGCCTAAGATGGTTTGCTGGTCCCAAAACACATCAAAACAGACCAGTCTATTTAGCTACCTTAGGCTGTTTAAGCTGGTTTTTCAACAAAGTTGTTGCCATTTACAGTTACTCATTTTATACAACATATGACAACAAAAATACAACTTAAACCAGTCCAAAATGCCCAAAAACATCAAAACAGGCTGTACCAGCTAACCCCATTAGACTGGTTTAAGCTGGTTTTTCAAAGCTGTGCAGCATTTGCAACAAATATGAGAAGATATTGATAGTCTACCAGTGATTAAACCATCCCTGATGACAAAAACACAACTTAAACCAGCTTACGATGGTTTGCTTGTCGCAAAATATGCCCAAAACACAGACCAGTTCAAACATGTTGGGAAACCGACTAACCATATTAGGTTGGTTTTAGCTGGTTTTTGACCAAACTTGTGCCGCATCTACAATTGCATACTCTTCGCCAGGTGTTTGGTTACGGCGGTTAACCTGCCCAACCGAGCAGTAAATGGGTCGGTTGTTGCTTGTGCGTATTAAAGAGCTGAGGAGGTAATTCTGCTGTTATTGTCTGCGATCATCTGTCAGATCGAGGTGTTTTTCCGACACTGAGAGAGACGTTACAGGCTCCTGAATCATAGATCAATAGTCACGGTGAGATTCTCCACGGGAGGCCTTCATAACACAGCTCATTAAAGCGGGTTACGCTCGCCGCCATATGCCCAACACACACACACACACACACACACACGTGACAGTGCTGTTCGCTGCACACTTTGATGGAGGCACATCAAATATTGATATGTTCCAGCTGCCGTTATTTGACATGTCGCCGGCGTCGTCGCTCTTTTAATAACCTTCCTGTGTTTTGTCTTGTTTGTCCCTTCGAGGTGTCTGTAATCCGTTTCCATTATTAATCTGGCAGAACGGAAATGTCACTCCTGCAGGATTTCACCCGGCGCGTGTTTAATGCGGGAACGGCTTTAAACTCGCCGAGAATCTCCCTGAAGACTCCATTACGCTCCACACAATCAGGAATTACCATAAGCTGAAAAACTTCGAGAGAAGAACCAAACGTCTGTTGTGTCTCTCAAAAGAAGCCTTCAGAGGAACGATCTGGGCATAGTGTTAACACGTTTACACTTTTTGTTTGGCACTTACAATGGAAGTAATCGCAATAAACATTAAAACACACACGGTTTACAGGTACAGACACAAGACTGGATGACAAAAACACGACTTAAACCAGCCTAAAATGGTTTTCTGGTCCTAAAAGTGCCTAAAAGCCACAAACACAGACCAGTTTAACCAGTTTATTCAAGACCAGCTAACCACCTTAGGCTGGTTTTTCAACTAAGTAGTTCAGCATTTACAATTACTCATTTTATACAACACATATGATGATAAAAACACAACTTAAACCAGCCTAAGATGGTTTGTTAGTCCCAAAACCATCAAAACAGGCCGACCTATTTGGCAAGAACAGCCAACCACCGTATGCTGGCTTAAGCTGGTTTTTCATTAAAGTTGTGCAGCATTTACAATGAGCTACTCATTTTATACAACATATGACAAAAACAGGGTTTACCAGTAAGTGAAGCGTTTCCAATGACAAAAACACAACTTAAACCACCTTAAGATGATTTGCTGGTCCTAAATGTGCCCCAAAAACCATAAGCACAAACCAGCTTAATGGGGAAGACCAGCGAACTGGCTTAGGCTGGTTTAAAGATGGTTTTTCTACAAAGTTGTGCATTACAATTACTCATTTTATACAACACAACACATATAATGCCAAAAAAGAAAATACAAAAAATCAAAACAGATCAGCCTATTTGGCCAAAACCAGGTTACCACTGGTTTAAGTTGTGCCAAACAACAAAGCTGTGACAAAAAACAACTTAAACCAGTCTAATATGACTTGCTGGTCCCAAAAACCATAAACACAGAGCAGTCCAACCAGTTTAAACATTTACAATGTTTCATTTTGTCAACAGGAATGATTTGATTACTTGTAAACTTACCTGTAATTAAATCATTTCTGATAACAAAAACACAACTTAAACAAGCCCAAGGCAGTTTGCATGTCCTAAAACTGCAAAAAGTGTAATAAATAAACCCTTAAATATGTGTATTCTGGTGATTTATTACGTTATGGAAGCAAAACCCACCAAAATCCCAAAACACTTTGAGAAATACTCATACACCAAGTCAACTTTAAAATGTATTATTTTTATTATTATTTTTTTTTTACTCTACATAGATAAGAAACACAAAGCTTCAGACAAAACCACATCACCTTTTCCATAAAGTAGTACAACAGAGCTTAAAACAACACCAAAAGGAAATGTCTTGAAACATTTTTATAATAATAGTGTCAGGAAAATGAACTTCAGCAGCTTCAGTTAGATGACTTTCACAGACAGGTTTTAAAATAAAGAGGTTAACGTAAATGCTTCTAGAAATCCCATTTATAGGGCTTCACTTCATCAAAATAGGTTTCTTCCACTGTACGTGTTCAAGATAAGGATTTGGGTAGCAAAAATGAGAGGAAAAAAAAAAGTTGAAATGCCAAATGTATGTAAGCTGTAAGTAACAGATGCAGTGCACCTCTCTAACTACTGCTGCTGAACTTCACAACACATACACACCTAGCTATTTACATATTAAAGGGATAGTTCACCCAAAAATCAGTCCACGATTTACTCACCCTGAAGCCATCCCAGTTGTATATAACTTTCTTCTCTCAGACGAATGCAATCGGAGTTATATTTAAAAATGTCCTGGCTCTTCCAAGCGTTATAATGCCAGTGAATAGCTGTTAAGATTTTGAAGCCCAAAAAAGTGCATCCATCCATCATAAAAAGTGCTCCACATGGCTCCGGGGGGTTAATAAATGCCTTCTGAAGCGAATCAATCCTTTGTGTAAGAAAAATGTCCATATTTAAAACGTTCTAAACCGTAATCTCTAGTTTCCGCTAACTGTTGTACTAGAGATTACAGATTATAAAAGTTATAAATATGGATATTCTCACACAAACACATCAATTCGCTTCAGAAGGCCTTTATTAACCTCCCAGAGCTATGTGGAGCGCTTTTTATGATGGATGGATGCACTTTATTGGGCTTCAAAATCTCAACAGCCATTCACTGCCATTATAAAGCTTAGAAGAGCCAGGACAAGTGTTTTTAATATAACTCTGATTGCATTCGTCTGAAAGAAGAAAGTCATATACACCTGGGATGGCTTCAGGGTGAGTAAATAATGGGTTAATTTTCATTTTTGGGTGAACTATCCCTTTAACTAACTAACTTGGACAGGCTTAAACAATGTCAATCTGAGAACATGAACTGATTTGCAGAGTCTGTTTAATTGTCCCACAGGTAATGCTCATGAAAAGCAGGCACACAGTTGTCTGGTGTGGACACAGCTGTGGTCAGATTGTCTGCACATCTTCTCCTGCGCTGGCTTCTGGGTTCAGGTGGGTCATGGTCGTCCACATCTTCTGGATCAATACAGACGGCCAGTGTAAACAGGGCTGTTCTTCAGCACACTTGCATCGAGCACAGACCCGGGATATCCAACAAAGATGTCAAGGAGCGTCCCTGGTGGTCAGTGACGGCCTGCAGCTGGACAGAGTCAGACAGCTTCTCCTTAGGGAACGTTCTCAATCTCGTTCCTTGGGTTGGGGGTTGGTCCTCAAGCATGGGACCCCAAGGATGGCACTGATTGCACCAGCTACCGCATGGAAAGCTGGAGACCCAGCCAGCCGGGCAAGACCTGCTCCCACTGTCTCCAGGTCATCCGCGGTGAGGAAAGCAATCCGCCTCCTCACAATACTAATGACTGCCCTGCTCACTCTGTGCACAATGTCATGCACAGAGGACTCGGGGATGTTCAAGGCCAGTGAAACCACCCTGTATGATGCTGTATGGGCCAGTCAGGAATACCAGCACCTCCATATCATTTCCCAGCCATGGTCAGAATCAGACTGCAAAACAGCAATCAGGGACTTAATGGCTCACAGTCTGAAAATATATGTGTGTGTGTGTGTGTGTGTGTGTATGCATATATATTACATCCTTAGTACACCCAATACATACATAAATACATAATATATACATTAGAGACAATACACGGATGGATGGATGGATGGATGGATAGGGGAAATGTTCTCACTTTAAATAAGTCGAAAATGATAGTGTATAAAATTGATTTTAAGATGAAAAATTGGAAGATAAAGAATAAACTTGACGGAGCTCCAAACTCAAAACAAGCGGCAGCAACAAACAAGAAGTGGCGTAATCCTGCGTCAGGATATATTTTTGTATTTCTAGCACTTGTACTTGCATTTACACTGCACTTACAAACTGCCTAAACAATGTTATGAGATTAATGTTTTAAATATAAAAAAACGTAATATAGAAATATGAAATATGACAAAAAAATTAGAATGATACTTTTGAATATTACACTAAAATTACCAGTAGGTGGGTGAGTCGCGGAGTCATTTATTCAATTGATTCTTTTAGAAAGACTGATTCATTCAGGAACAAAGTGAGAAACAGTTTTTCTGAATGAATCAGTGAATCATTGACTCGATCTGTTCAAAGCACAAATTCATTCAGTAAGGAGACAGCGCTGTGTGTTTCTTGTTTAGAACCATATTTGTTAGCAAAATAAAGCAACAAAGACAATATTGTCTCTACAAATGAAATTACTTACTATTTATTTCTTGTTTACTGAACTGTTGCACTGACATGAAGAAAAGTCACGCTAACCAAACCGCTCATATAATCGCTATAAATGTGTGTGTGTCCATGGAAGACTGCATATAATTCTATGATTATATAATTATACTGCATATAATTATGATTTGTTTCTTCACAGTGACAGGGCTCAGTAACAAATAACCTAATTTGACAAAAAGCAAAATCTGTATTATATATATATATATATATATAATAATCGATAGCTCTACAGTAAGCTCCAGATACCTGAAGCAGCAGTCCTTCAGCCTGAGTCAGGAGCCTAAATCAGCCAATCACGCGTGACCGTCAGCAGGATTGATGTTTCTACAGGAAGAGGACAGACAACTTGATTATAAACGATCAATCATCCTAGTTAACATCCTACACACTCAAATGATTCAAATGAACACATTTAAAGTGAGCACTATATATTTAAAATATAACATATGTAACAAACTAACAAACAAGTTTGAAGTGAGATTAAAGATGAACCCTCTACATTGCGTGTAAATCACTCGCATAATCGACTAAATAACGTCTAACATTAGCCATTGGCTAATAAATTCTTAGATTTTACACGCCAGTATGTGTGTGAGAGGCGTTCAACAGATTTTCACTCGATAAACACGCTGACTGAGCGCTTGAGTTTCGCTCTCCGTCAAGCAAAAGATTTTAAGTTGCACTTCTAAAAAAAAAAAATCAAGAAATTGTCCTATTGACACTTTACTAAACGCGTCCTTCAATCAACTGAATCAATGTCCACCAGCATCTCATGTCCTCCAGATACGATCAGCAAACTCAGAAACATCAGCAGATCTCCAGAGACAGAGAGATCCATGAGCAGATCCCGCAGAGCAGAAGAGGAGAGAATGAACATCTGACAGACACCAGATCACTGATTCACGAGAACCGAACAAAACACACGACTCACCTGAATCATTCTCAGTGAATCAACTCTACACGCTTCACCTGCTGTGCGGCGTTCATCTGCTCTTTTTACACCGACTGTCACTCTGTAGAGACTAATACAATCACATACAATAATCATTTCTCAAACATTTACTACAATACTGATAAATTCAACATTCTCTTCAATGGTATGAGATGACTCGATGCTTTCAACTGAACTGCAGTGCTCAAACTATTTAAAATATAGTTAATTAAGCTACAAACGCGATCATAAAGCAACATGTTTCCATCTTACATGTATTTTGAAGAGCAGCTCGTCGTATTAATGGAGTGTTTCATTAGTTAGCAGTAAACAGGTTACCTCACCTGATGTTCGTAGATTTGTGTTTGGATGGTTTTGACGTGGAAAGTAGTTATCTTCGGATTGGAAACATGATTATTATTATTATTATCCCATTAAACTACTTCAGTCCACTGAGTCACAACGAACGAGAATCACAAGAAGAAAAGAGTCGGACTGACTGGAAGCCGATCGCTGGTTTATTTTAAATGAGACTAAAGCAAAAATATTATAAGAATATTAAATAGAACAGCTGACAGAAAGGTCGTCTAAATCACAAAATGGTGGAAGAAAGTCTCATTGAAAATAACAGAGTGGGATTAGCTAGTGAATCATAACGGTGCTGGTTCTGATTCTATTCAATGATTCTGGTTCTTTGATTCATTTGAAGATTTTTATTAGAATATTAGTCTTATAAACAAGATATTTAACAAAACCAATATTGTTTAAATATTTGAATGTGTTTAAATCTTAGTTTCTGTGTTTCAAAGTAGCATTTACAAACAATAAACCCTAAATGATATGTGAATCGTTCACTCTATGAGCTCGTTTTGAGTTCATAAGAAACTGATCCGATTCTGTTTGATCGGAATCGGTTTCCTACAGATTCATTTGAAGATTTTATAGCGATTTCGTCCGAATTATATACTACATACAAAAATATTGAACAAAAACAATACAATTATAATTATAATAATATCTATAATAACTATATGTGATTATTTTACCCTTTTTTCACATTCCTGGTTTTGTTTCTATTTTATGCTTCTGTTTTTTTAATAATTCCTTTGAAGATTTTTAAAGCAATATTGGTCCTTATTATACAAGTATATGCGGAATCGGATGTGTTTCAAAGTATGATTTACAGACAATAAAACTAAAACTCTATGTGAATCTTTCACTCTGAGCTCTTTTCCGGTTCATTTGGAGTGTGAGTGAATCATTAGATTGATTCAAACAGCTGATTCGAGGAATCGTGAATCTCATTTTGATTCATTAAAATGGGCTCATTTGTGAACTTTTACACAACAGCAAGTTAAACCTTCAGTCAACAAGTTCATCAGAAACGAGTCCTGAGCCTTTGAGTCTCACATCTTTGTTAAGCAACACTGCAGACTTAGTATTCATTTAGAGCCTCATCTATAATGAAATGTGTGCGAATGCACAAAACCAGAAGCCTGAGAGGAAGAGCCTCCATCAGCTTCAACACACACAGACTCTCAGAGGAGCAGAAACATCTCGATTCTCATTCAGGTTTGTAAAGAGTCAAACAGAGCAGAGCAAACGCTTCTGCATACAGAGGGAGACGTCCAGAGGGTTATTACTAAAACTATTTTAAATAAACATGAAGTGAGATAGAATATAAAAAAGCTTCAACTTATTTTATTTCAGCTAGCTGCCAAGTCAACATAGATAGATAGATGCAATGCAAATTGCTTTACATTTAGTCATTTAGCAAATTTATCCAAAGCGACTTACAAATGAGGACAATGGAAGCAATCAAAACTAACAAAAGAGCAATGATACGCAAGTGCTATAACAAGTCTCAGTTAGTTTAACGCAGTACACTTAGCAAGGTTTTTTTTAATTATATAATAAATAAAAAGAACACAGATAGAATAGAAAAAGAATAGAGCAAGCTTAGAGGTCTTTTTTGCTTTTGTTAACTGTATAATAAATAAAAAGAAAAGAAGCTAGTGTTAGTTTTTCTTTTTTTTTAAGAAAACAAACAGTTAGTAAATGAATAGAGTGCAAGTCGATGGAGAGATAAAACCAGAAGAGGTTTTAGTATCCGAGACTCGTGTGAGAACTTCTCAGGAGAAATCACACCATAAAACTCCAGCAATTATGACGGCATGAAGCTCAGATGTGTGAAGACTTTCATCGCGCTGCGGGTTTGAACGTGTGAGATCCTGAAGAACATCAGCAAATCATCCGGGAGCCCAAGCATTTAGATACACAGACTTTCAGAGTCTGGAGAAAAACACAGAGAACAAGCATCTCACAAATCTCCAGCTGATGCAGATGAAGCCAGCGAGAGCAAGTCCCCAAACTGAAGATCTCTGATGCTGTTTCTCTCAAAGTAAAAGGTTAATATGTATAATTTTTGACAAAGGCCTGCAGTTTGTCTGAAAGATAAAGGCTGGAATGTTTGGCCCAGAGCGTTTGATTTCACACAAACACCGAAGCGTTAAGAGTCGAGCTTCTTTAACCCTTCAGTGTCTGTCTGCAGGGAGCAATGAGGGAAACACACTGGTCTCTCCAGGGGAATCTGTGAAGAATATCAAGTGAAATCCTGGCGCTTTCAGAGCAATCGCTGGAGAACTGAGACATTATGAGATCCTCCTGCAGTAAATCTGTTGAAATCTCAGAGAAACAGCAGAGGTCTGTCTCGCAGGTCAGCGCGGTGTTTTTATTCCCAGCTGATCACGGTTTATAAATCGAGTAAACACCAAAGACAAGACTTCAATTTGAGCTGAAATCACCAGCGGCCACATTCTATTACTAGCATTTCTAATCTAGCAGTGTGAGGTCGAGCGCGACTAGATCTCAAACCACACGCAGAAATATTCAGGCCTAAAGTTAGGATTGAAGAATTTCAATCGCATATAAAAATCTCCATCTTTTTGGGTTACAGCATGAACAAACGTATAATGATGGGTATTTGTCAGTCATGCATCAATGAGACAGGTCAGATTCATGCACATTTAAAAATCATGGCATTGTTTATTAAGAACTTTTTGCATTCATTTGATTTGATTTATAATTCAATCAAAACGTATATATGCACAATGATATTTCAGGCAATATAAAATGAAGATCCCTGATTTAAACTTGAGTAGCAAAAACACTTCAGTCACTTCAGAGAAAATCATCTGCCAAATGAATAAAATCAAATAAAAATAGCTATAATAATAATAATAAATACCTTGAATGCAATGTAAGTCACTTTGGATATAAGCATATGCCAAAATATATATATCTATATATTTGTTTGTATTTTTCATGCTATTTATATGCAGAAACTGACTTTGGCGTGCATATAATACGCAGTTATTGTGTGCATATAATACACACTTTGTTGCATGCATATGATATGCAATTTGATGTACATATAATACGCAGCTACCCCACACCCTTAAACCCTAACCATTGCATATCATATACACGCCAAAGTCAATTTCTGCGTATAAAGAGCACGGAATTTCTGTAGTAAACGTACAAAGCCACAATCCGTGTACCATTTAAGAGGTTTTGCTATGATTACATAGAGCAGCAGCAAGCACATGAGGTTGCCATGGCAACCAGACACTGCACGCTAATTTTGTAAATAAACAATAAACACGTCGAATAGAATGCATTATAAACATGCTTGTCAACAGAATCGCAAAGTAGACTTCAAGCAAATCAACGAGTGAATTACCCACTGCTGTAAAAAACAGATATCTGTTGGTCAAGTTAAACGCACAAAAGCAGGCACACAAACACATTTAGTAACGTTAAATCTTACTGAAAATGGCCGATTAAGCAGTTTATATTCTGAAATGTATTTCTAGGCAGGGGCGCCGCTAGCAATTTTGGGCCCTATGAAAGAATATGGGGTTGGGCCCCCTACTGCGCCAAACATACACTATATTGCCCAAAGTATTGGGAAAACTAAAAAAAACTCATCGCCAAGCACCAGTGACTTGTACATATCCGTACAATCATTTTAGACACTTCCAAAACTGTGGCAACAAAGATGGAAATACAATTTTTAAATACATGAATTATGTTTCCATCTTTGATGCCACAGATTTGGAAGTGCCCTTTTCTGTTCTAACGAAGGGGGGTTCTAATACTTTTGTCCATATGTATGAACAAGTCACAGGTGTTTGCTGATGAGTTTTTGGCTCAAGGTCTGCATTTAAAGTCACAGCAGAGGTGTTCAGCTGGGATTAGGACTTGGCTTTCTGCAGACCAGAAGTTCTTCCACACTGACTGAATCAATCTTTTTATTATTTTTTTTTTTACCTTGCCTTATACACAGAGGCATTGTTGTGTTAGAATAGAAAAGGGTCCTGTTCAAACCATTGGTATAAAATTAGAAGCACACAATTCCCTAGAATGGCATTATATGCTTTTTTTTTTTTTTACAAAAAATTAGAAATTTATTCCTTGTTAGCTACCTATGCACATACAGCATACAATGTTAAAAATGTTCTACATTATGAACCTTAACCCAAAAACCTTTAGCATCATACACTGTAGATAATTGTCACCCTGCCTGTGGAAACCCAGCTGAAGTTTTTTTTTTTTTAAACAGTGGATGAGTAATTCACTCTTTGATTTGCTTAATAAAAGCCTCCTTTGAGATCGTTTTGAAAGACATGTTTATTGTGTATTATTTTCAACGTGTTTATTGCTAAGTTTAGTGTGGCAAAAAAAGTGCGCGGGCCCTTAGAATCGTCCTAACTTTCCCCGCTAAATATCCATTTACGTCATGCAACAGGCAAGCAGTAACAACAAGCTATTATCCGCCAAAATGCAGATTCATAACGCAACAACTTCTTATGCAAATGAGATTGAGAAAGCTAAGTAAGTTTGATTTTATTTATTAATTTATTTACAAAATCTCCTCCCGTGAACATAACTATAAAGACAATGATAACTGTAACTATAACTATATTAGCGTACTATATTAACGTTAGTAAGCGCACTGAAGTTTTGTCATCTGCCGTTTTAAATGATTTTAGATGGATTCTGATTGGCTGTCCATGTTTTTATCGTTCATCAGCTAGAAAACAATCATTCAATATTACTATTCTGTGCCATTATCATTATAGTTGTCATTTGGGTTTCGTTATTCTCTTAACGTTAGAGTGATTATTAAAACGTTGTAGTTATAGTTATCGGTATAATTATAGTCTGTACCAATTGTAAGTCGCTTTGGATAAAAAACATCTGCTAAATGAATAAATGTAAATGGGTCAAAGACGTTAAGATGTCCGCATCAAAATACATCTACAAAAGTATATAGAAAGCACATTGAATGTAAGTAAAGTGTCTACTTTTAAGGTTTCAGATATGTTTTTGAAAAATAAAATGTCAAAAGTTGGTTGAAATAATGTTACATTGTCATTCAGTGTAACACTATATTTATGTAAAAATTCTAATTCAACTTGTACATATTAAAAAGAATTAGGGAGCATATTAAATTTTATTGTGTTTTAAATGAGTAAAAAAGTCTTACTGACAAACGGGCAAAACCTAGGATAGTGGCACATTTTAAAAATGTAAAATTATAACTAATTAGTATTTGGGGTGAAAGTAGTGGCTCTCTTCTGTAAATCAGGGGAAAATGTTTGATATTTATTTTTTGCTCCGAAAAACAAAAACAAAAATGCAATTAAATTAAACAGAAAACTTTTTACATTTTTTGGGGAAAAACAACAACAATTTAAAGCAGTATTACACTTATTGTTTTTATGCTTAATCCCTTTTTCGTCTTTGACCTGAATGTACTGTAAATGTAATAATCATTGGTGTAAATGGGCCTTAACTGCTCTTTATTACAGAATTAGATGCTTTGCACTTAAACGTGTGAATACAGTTAAAAATGAGAGGCTAAAGATGAACAGAATCAGAGCGCACTATCATAAATGACTTTGACATTTGCTCTTGACTGTGACTCGAGAGTCTCTTCACAACATCTCTTTCTGCTCGTATCTCTCTCAGATTCAGCTCTGAATGAGCTGTGTAACGATCAGACGCCGGTAAATGTCAGCTGTGATAACTGAGAATGTCAGGACGTCTCAGATGTTAATTAAATCAGAGACGCCTTGAGAAATGGAGCCGATTTCACTGAACCGGCCAGCACTGCTGAGAACTTTCATTTGCTGCAATATTTCAGAAACAGCCATGACAAGTTATTTTACGTCCCTGAAGTCTGATTGTAAAATGAACGCTGTTAATTTTATTTCATGGTGAGACTCACAAAACGACCGAGTTGATGCGATTTTGAACTTTTAGAAACACCCGCATCCACTCGTGAACTACAGCAGTGAATCACAGCAATAGATATCACTAAAACTATTTATATACACATTTAATACATTATTTATATGAAAAGTATTCATTTATATTTATTGCGACACATTTGGCTGAATTGTGATTTAAAAATATTTTGATCTAAAATGTTAAATGCAAAACATTTCTCTAGACAAATAAACACAATTTATGCACATACATAATATAATTGAACGTTAACAATAATAAAAAGTAATCTGTGTGTACACATTAAAACAATAATAAATAAATAAAGTAAATAATACTAATAAAAATAATAAATAATAAAATATTTTTAAAGAATAGTGTGTGTATGCATATGTGTTAAAATAATAATAAATACTAAAGTAATAATAAAATTAAAAAATTAAAAATTAATGTGTGTGCATATACATAAAATTATTATTAAATAAATAATAAAGTAAATAAAAATAAATAAACTAAATACTAATAATTACTAATAATAAAATAAAAATTAAAACAGTAATGTTTGTGCATATAAAAAAATAATACTAATAATGATGTTAAAATAATAATAATAATAAATAATGATAAATAAAACTGTAAATGTGCAGGAGTGTACATACACTAGTCAACATTTGAAGTGAATCAAAACCTTTCATCAAAGTTATTCTAAAACCTAAAACAAAATGTGTTCTTGTCTTCAACTTTCTTGATCCACTTCAAATGTTGACTACTGTATACATTTTAAATAAATGAATTAATTACTTTTACAAAGTAAGGTATGTGTTACAATGGATAGGCCAAATAGTTTATGAAACGTTTTCATCATAAACCTAGGGAGCATTATTCAATCAAATGACGTAACCCGTGATACCCGTTTACCTGCAGAGCCTTGGGATCCTGGTAGAGCTCACGCTGCAGATCCTCTCTGCCACAGATCAACACATCAACACATGAGCACTTCTCTCTCTCTCTGTGAAGCAGAAGAGTTTTACAGTGTACTGATCTGTCAGCATGAGGCTTCAGATCAGGATCGGATCAAAGGTCTGTGAGATCAGACTCCTCAAACACCTCGCATCATTCAGACGCTAATGTGACTCACCTCCTCTTTACATTCCCCTCCTTTACTCCTCTAACTTAATACCGGGGTCTTTCATTACCTGACATGTCAAAATAATCACCCGTCATTCCTGTAGTTCTACACATGAATCGATTCTATATGGATTCCCCTCAAACGCTCACTGACGCGCGTCTACAGCATCGGTTCACAGTCTCACGGGGAAGTTTAACTGCTGTCCAGCAGCGCAGACCAGGATTCAATTAAAACGGGAGATTGTATCACCATGGGAACCTCGGCGTTCCGTTGCCACGGCGCCCAGAGGCTGCGATACCACTTCGGAACTGATGAACTCCTCCGTCCGGATAGACATGCCTCCGGAGAATCTGAGACGCTCCTTAATGGGAAAAGATTTCAGGAGCACTGCCGTGTTTAAGTTCTGAACCTTAGGCAAAAATCACTGTTATACAGTTAATAGTGAACATTAGCCGAGTGTGTGTGTGTGTGTGTGTGTGTGTGTGTGTGAGAAACATGAATGATTCACATCATGAGTGAGGAGGCAGTGCTGTGACTTTACTTAGTGATCAGACGCACCGTTTTCACCAGAAAACAGACGATAAAATCCCACAGACGAGGCACATTTAAAGAACATGCCAGACAACTGCATAGCAACACCCTAGCAACAACCCCAGGTACCCTAGCAACCGCATAGCAACACCCTAGCAACCACCCTGAGTACCATAGCAACACCCTAGCAATCACATGAGTATCCTAGCAACTGCATAGCAACACCTTGGCAACCACCCCGAGTACCTTAGCAACCACATAGAAACACCCTAGCAACCGCATAGCAACACCTCAGCAACCACCCCAGCAACCGCATGGCAACACCCTAGCAACCAACTAAAACACCATAGCAACTGCATAATACCATAGTAAACACACAAAACCTTCTAAAAACAATATTGCAATGCTCTACCAA
>NW_015631744.1:469274-477362 GCF_001515625.1 Sinocyclocheilus rhinocerous
CAACACCTTAGCAACCACCCCGGGTACCCTAGCAACCGCATGGCAACACCCTAGCAACCAACTAAAACACCATAGCAACTGCATAATACCATAGTAAACACACAAAACCTTCTAAAAACAATATTGCAATGCTCTACCAACACACTGAACACATTCAGATTAACACCCTAGCAACCACCTACAACACATTTTTCACATGACTGGAGAGTCTTTTCATGCCAGACAGCAAGGAAGCACCTAGCAACCATCTACAAAACCCTAGCAACTGCATAGTAATGCCATAGCAACCACACAAAGATCCTAAAACTGCTCTAGAAACAATAAAAAGGTCTTAGTAACGTCATAGCAACACACCAAAAACATTTAAAACTCCTTAGCAACGCCCTAGCAACCACCTACAACAATTTTTTCACATGACTGGAGAGTCTTTTCATGCCAGACAGCAAGGAAGCACCTAGCAACCATCTACAAAACCCTAGCAACTGCATAGTAATGCCATAGCAACCACACAAAGATCATAAAACTGCTCTAGAAACAATAAAAATGTCTTAGCAACTGCATAACAACACACCGAAAACATTTAAAACTCCTTAGCAACGCCCTAGCAACCACCTACAGCACTTTTTTCGCATGACTGGAGAGTCTTTTCATGTCAGACAGCAAGGAAGCACCTAGCAACCATCTACAAAACCCTAGCAACTGCATAGTAATGCCATAGCAACCACACAAAGATCATAAAACTGCTCTAGAAACAATAAAAATGTCTTAGCAACTGCATAACAACACACCGAAAACATTTAAAACTCCTTAGCAACGCCCTAGCAACCCCCTACAACACTTTTTTTTTTCCGCATGATCAAATAGCAAGCACATTTTATTTAGAAAAAGCTTGAATCTTCTTTATGTAACATAAAAAATGTCATTTTTCTGAAGCACTTTGCAAACATAATTTGTAAATGTACGTGTAATTTTTGTGGCACCAAATGGAATTGAGAAACTGATAATTGCACCCAAACTCACACCACTGGTTAGACAGAATTACACACATCAGGTATAAAGAGGAATCAACAGTGGACAGGTGGAAATCCCTTAAACAGCAGAACCCAATCACATTTCTGCTCCGTCTCACAAAGTCCTGCAGCGCTGCTGAAATTAGCTGCGAAACGTCTCTGAGCTGAAAAGCGTGTTTGACTAATGACGATCCTGCGGTGCTTTAGCAGCCTCTCAATCCGCGGCCGGAGACACTGCATCAGCGCTGAGCGTCTGACACACATCAGAGAGCCTCCAAACACAGCCGTATACGAGCGAGACTTCAGTTACAGGTGCGTCTGACTATTACACATCCTACAGAAACATCGGATTATGCCCCACATCAACACCGTCACAAATATATTATTATAGTCTTTATTATTATTTTCAATTACTTTTTTGTTTTTATTTTCCATTTTAATTTGAGTTAAAATGCTTGTTTTTATTATTTAAGTTTTTATTAAGTAATTTTTAAAAAATATTTTCCATCCATATTTTAGATTTAGTTTTAGTCATTTAAAATTTTAGTTTTTTTAGTAGTTTTGTTTATTTATTTATTGAGTTTTTGTTTTCAATTTTTAATGGTTTAGTCATTTTGATTTTTATTTATATTCATATTTTCCATTTATATTGTAAATATAGTTTTAGTCATTTAAAAATGTATTAGTATTTTTTACAACATTACATTAATAAAATAATTAGTATTTTTATTTATTTAGTAATTTTGACATGTTTTATTGGTTTTTATTGGCTTAATCATTTCATTTTATTTATTTAGATATTTTATTGTTTTTTATTGGTTTAGTCATTTTTATTACTTCTTATTTTTTTACTAATTTCGTTTTACATTTATATTTTGCATTTATATTTTAAATTTAGTTGTATTAATTAAAAATAATTAGTGATTGTTTCAGTTTTAGTAACTAGTATTTTTTTTTTTTTTCATTTTTAATACTTTTTTGTTTTAGTAATTTAGATTTTTTTAATTTGTGTTTTTATGTCTATATAGTTTTTTCTTTTCTTTTTGCCTTGGCAGCTAGCTGAAAAAAACAAAACATGTTTTATTTCAGTTAATGTTTATTTTATTTCAAGTAACAAAATATTTTAATAGTTTTAGTTAATGATAATAGCCCTAATTTTTGATATTTTATCTGGCAGTCTTGGAAATATTAGCACAACAAGTTAGCTAGTTGTCAATTAACTCATCGTCAATTAATCGTCAATTAAGTTCTTAAAACAAATGGACCACTTCTGAGTTAAAACCCTCAAATACTAACCAGTTTGGTTATCTAAAACACCTACACTCAGAAATAAAACTACATTTCTGCTCTTCAGACTGAATTTGCTCCATCATCACCCATAAACGTCTGAATTATTGATTCCCAGCCTGTCGTTTGACTTCATTAACGAAGTTTACAAAGTCACGCTGCTCCTGAATTCAAATCAGAAACATGAGCTGTTATTCAAGCAAACTCAGTCCTGTTCGTATCGGATACGCTCGGAGAAGCTCTACATATACTGACGAGAGCAGCAGTTATTTCATCTCGGGTTTGAGGCAATAACTGGAAAACGGCTCGATCCATCATGCTTCAGATTCACTGGAAAACAATTAAAAACCCCCAAACCAGCAGAGGATCAAGCGTTTGAGATGAGTGATGGCTTCATTAAGTCTGGCCTCAGGCAAACACACGCAAGGACGGATTTAAACGAGAAGACAATCAAGAACATGAGCATTACTGAAAGACTAGTTAAGAGCACTGACTATTAAACAGATTAACCAGTACTAGAGAAGGTTTACTGCATTATGACAACTACTAGGGCTGTCAAAATGGCTGAAAAACTAAATTCGAATTTTGTACTTAAATATTATCAAAATTCGAATTATATTCTAATTTAAAAGGCATAATTTCAGTTAGGGTGAAGAAAAGCTTTTGGCTTCTCTCCTGAGGCCACAAGAGGGCGCATCGAGCAAAATATTTACTAATGCACGTTTATTCAAAGCATAAGATAACACTAAAGTTGAACTTGCATTAATTTTACATGGCTTTCTAAACATGCAGCTCTTTTGTGCGAGACGCGAGTGCAACGGTGATAGATGTCCCTCTAGAAAATGTATGAAATCGCATATTTTCATGATTTCTGAAGATCATGTGACACTGAAGACTGGAGTAATGATGCTGAAAATTCAGCTGCGCATCACAGAAATAAATTACAGTTGAACACATATTCACTTAGAAAACCAATATTTTAAATTATAATAATATTTCACGTTTTCCCAATATTTTTGATCAAATAAATGCAGCCTTGTTGAGCAGAAGAGACTTCTTTCAACAAAAAAAAAATATATATATTTTTTTTTACTTTAAACCAAAGTTGTATCTGATTATTGTTGGTTTAAAGCAAGAATAAACCGTTAAAATCAATGAAGATCAGTGAATGCATGTTTCAGACTGATTCCCAATCAAAACCCAGCGTTCATAAATCAGCTTATTTAGAGCGGTTTCTCAATACAATAACAGAGAGGGCAAGTATCGAGTCTTGAAGAACACATGAAGTGGCTCATTGATTAGAGCCAGAGGTCATTTACAACAGCCTGATGCTTTCCCACTAACAGCGGCTCAATTGAACTGATTGATAGACTATTATAGAACTACACCACATGCGCACATGATGATTTCTCCCACAAACCAGCCATAAAGCTCAACATGAAAGTCATCCCGCTCCAATTACAAGGAAATACGAGATCCCAGCAGATGAAAACTGCAGGACAGAGTCACAGAATGCTGTGGAAAACAAAATCTCATTTTCAGTCTCATTCATAAAGGCTTGAACTGAGAGTCTCACGCTATAAATAGCAGAATGAAACGACTGCACCGATCGCGTTCTGAATATAAAACACTTTTGTGTTCATTAATGTGGCATTAAAACTGATAAACGTTTAAATTTGACCTTAAATGTCAGAAATGTCCACAGGTTTAAAGACACAATTCACTCTGTCTTTGTTACGGTAAAATACAATCGTGATAGTCATTTACACATTAAATCTCGTTATCATTTACAAAAATAGTCCTTCATTTACACATTATGAAATACAAAAACGAAACCTATGGAAGCTTATTTAGGGTAGGAATTCTGACTTTATGTCTCATAATTCTCAGTTTATATCTCATAATTGTGAGCTTATATCGTGATTTTCAATTTATATCTAACAATCAGGTTTATATTTTGTGACGTGACATGTGGCCAAGTATGGTTCCATACTCGGAATTAGTGCTCTGCATTTATCCCATCCAAAGTGCACACACACAGCAGTGAACACACACACACCGTGAACACACACCCGGAGCAGTGGGCAGCCATTTTTTGCTGCGGCGCCCGGGGAGCAGTTGGGGGTTCGATGCCTTGCTCAAGGGCACCTCAGTCGTGGTATTGAAGGTGGGAGAGAGCGCTGTACATTCACTCCCCCCACCTACAATCCCTGCCGGTACGAGACTCAAACCCGCAACCTTTGGGTTACGAGTCCGACTCTCTAACCATTAGGCCACGACTTCCCCATTATATCAAATAGTTTATATCACAATTCTGAGTTTATATTGTAATTCTGAGTTTATATCGTAATTCCGAGTTTGTCGTAATTCCGAGTTTATATCTCAATTCCGAGTTTATATATCAAATTCCGAGTTTATCGTAATTCCGAGTTTATATCGTAATTCCGAGTTTATATCTCAATTCCGAGTTTATATCTCAATTCCAAGTTTATATCTCAATTTTTAATTTATATCTAACACTCAAGTTTATATCTAGCAATTCTATTATTTTTTTTTCAGAATTGTGAGATATAAAGTCACAATTTGCCTTTTGTAATTTTTTTATTTAATTCTCACTATTTCAGAGTAGAAAAGTGCAAATTGTGAGATATAAACTCGCAATTGTGAGAAAAGCTCGTTTCTGCCAAGGAATAAAGAAAAGTATTTGGATAATTGTGACTTTTTATCTCATAATTCTGACTTTTTTCCTGGCAATTCTGTATTTTTTACAAAGATCTACAAGAAAAAAGTTCGAATTGTGAAATAAAAAGTCATAATTACCGTTTTTATTTTATTTTGTGCAGAAAATGATCTTAAACAGAAACCTGACCAAAACAAAAACAAAAAACTAAATGGCATGGAAGAAATGAACATTTTCTATAAAGGCCATTTGTGGCGCTCCATCTTTCTGGGACGCTATAAATGAGCAACCAATGAAAATCCTCCAAACAGAGACACGCTTAAGTGACGTCATTCCTCTCTCTGCTCGACCGTGACGCTGTGGGCTGATAGCTAATACACATTTCTGCCTGCTTGCTCTCCAGTTTTTGCTCAGACTCTGGCACCTCATCCATTTCCCAAACAGCTCCTGGGTTTCCAGCATTGCGGCTGGTTTCCCGTTCACTGCTTTAATTTATGTCTGGGCTGCAGTGACGGAGCCAATGGTGTGATTTAGCCGCGGGCAGCGTCGCTTAAAACCAAACCTCACATTACAGCGCCAGCTAGCATCTAGCACATTGCCATCCCAGCCACTCACAAACCACATGTGATCCCCCGCTCCCAGCAAACACCTCGTTTAGCCTCACCGCTAGCGCTTAATCGCTTCAGAAAGAAACGAGGCTTTCAGAGTGAGCACTAAACTAACTAGCAGGTTCATGGAGAGCAGAGAAATGATCATTACACCAAACGCACGCAAATGCATTCCTGTGAAACTCTGAAGCTGTTTGGAAATCATGAGGCTTTTATAGAGAAGACGCTCATCTAAAAACAAGATTCAGCTGTTAAACATAGACATCAACACATGATTATGATTGTTTAGTTTATGCACTAATGGTTAGTGCTATCTAGCTATGAATATTTTTTTTTAAATCTATTGATTTATAGGAAACAAATATATATTTACTGCAAAAACAGACTTATTTTTCTTGATGTAAAATAGGATTATAAGTAACATATTAAATATAATTTCAAATATTAAATTAATACTATATATTGTATTATTGTAAAAAATATTATATAAAAATAATTTTCTTGATGCAAAATATGATTAGAATTAAAATTACAATTATATTACTATAAAATACACTTATATTTATATATTTTTAATACAAAATAATTATAATAAAGAACTTACATGAAATAAATATTTATTTTTTATTATATAATTGTATATTATTTATTATATTATTTATAATTAATAAATTATATTTATGTATTATAATTGTATCCATCCTTCTACTGATTCATTTAAATAAATCTATCAATTAATATGAAACAAATATATATTTACCGCAAAAACAGACTTAATTTTCTTAATGTAAAATTTGATTATGATATAAAATATTTAATTAAAATATCGCAAGTTAATTAAAATATATTAATATTATTTATTATAATTATATCCATCCATCTGCTAACTTGTGCATTTGATAAACTTTGTTTTAATTAACTTTGTAACAGTATTGTTATATTGTGTTCATAAAACAGAAGAGAACTGTTTCTCTTTCTCACAACACAACGAGCGCCAAACTCAAAAACATGACAAATAGAGTCAAACAAAGAAAAAGCTGCAGAGTTTCTCCTAAATCAGCATGAATTCCTCAGTTCTGGTAATGCAGGACCTGTTTAACCTGAACGGTCACTGCATGTCGATCCATGTCTCTAAGATCTCTGAACATCTCTCAGACGAATCCTAATGAAGAGACTATTCAAAAGAACTCAGAGAGAAACCACTTTTATTACAAAAATATACTGAATCATTCAGATGTCGGCACTGCAAACACAGCAGACGTTTGAGAGGCAATACAGACTCTGTTAGATTTCAACCACAGACATTTAAAATATATTTCTTTAACTCGTGGGTCATTTTCAAATCTCTACATTTAAATTAATCAGTAAATTTCTCAGTAACATATCAGAGCATATCTATTAAACATTACAAATGACCTGTCAAAACATTGTTTGTAATATATACTGTGTGTATATATATATATATATAAATTCATTTATTAATTAATAATATTTTTTATTTAATTAATTTTCTTTTTTTTGGTGAAATGTAACCTAGACATGCTTTCACCTAAAGACAAATAGTCACTAAAATCTTACTTACTTCATACTTTTTCAAACAGAATCATTATAATTAAGAATAATTATAATTCTAATAACTGTAATTAAAATTTTAAATAATTTTCAAAATGTCACTGAGCATCACAAATAATCGTAAAATCCCACATATTATATTTTCAGACATACATTATAAAGATTAAAAACAATTATAATACAAATTTATCAACTTAAAAACATACTTTTTGCATAAAAACACTGATTTTTGTGTAAATCTGATAAACCTGAATTGACTTCCACATACTGTATATAACAGCTTGTTTAGTATTCTGAGAAATCACTGAACATCACGGAGAACTAGAAATAAGATGAACGCGGGCGTCTCGTGTGTGAAGGGTTACGAAACAGTGAATCTGAAAAGTGCTGGTCTGGAATCACTTTATATCCCGTGAGTATCATTGTGAAAACCGAGAAGAGCTGATCCTGGGTCAGCAGAAATAGAAACTCACTCATGCTGTCATAGAGGAGTTTGTTTCTTCATCAGGTTTGGAGAAATGTAGCATTGCATCACTTGCTCACCAATGGAAGTGAATGGGTGCCGTCAGAATGAGAGTCCAAACAGCTGATAAAAACATCACAATAATCCACAAGTAATCCACAGCACTCCAGTCCATCAGTTAACATCTGGAGAAGACAAAAGCTGAAACAAATGCAGCATCAAGACGTTTTTAACAAATACATTGAGTCCATAATCCATAATAACGCTTCCTCCAGTGAAAAAGTGCATCTCCTGTTGTCTCTCACATCAAAATCCAGCCACATATATGACCCTGGAGCACAAAACCAGTCATAAGGGTAATTTTTTTATTCAATCATTTCCATTGATGTATGGTTTGTTAGGACTGGACAATATTTGGCTGAGATACAACTATTTGAAAATCTGGAATCTGAGGGTGCAAAAAAACCT
>NW_015631744.1:477472-485652 GCF_001515625.1 Sinocyclocheilus rhinocerous
ACTCTATGTATTTTAGTTAAAAGCGTCTTAATGCTGGATTTGTTTCAGCTTTTGTCTTCTCCAGATGTTAACTGATGGACTGGAGTGCTGTGGATTACTTGTGGATTATTGTGATGTTTTTATCAGCTGTTTGGTCTCTCATTCTGACGGCACCCATTCACTGCAGAGCATCCATTGCTGAGACACTGATGCAGTGCTACATTTCTACAAACCTGATGAAGAAACAAACTCATCCTAATCTATGGATGGCCTGAGGGTGAGGAAATTAGGTCAACTTTTCCTTTGAAGGTCTGTAATTGTTAACTAACGTAAACCTTTCATACCTGATGAAGGGCACTCACTGTGTGTCACGTCTGTGAAGTCAAGCGCAGGTCCCTGATGAGCAGAAGCTCTGGAGTCTGTCAGTGTTTTAGGGACGCGTGTGTCTGATTGTCAGCCGCTGATGGTTTCTGATCTGATCTGAAGCGGTGGCTCGTAACTCAAACCTCTGCTCGTCTGGAGCGGTCGTGATCTTTCTGAAGCTCTGTGACGCTCTGGCGCAGTCGTTTGGTGAAGACGAGTCGAGATCGGCCGCAGTACGTGTGATCGCTCTTCAGCTTCTCCTCCAGCGGTAGAAGCAATCCACGCACCGGATCTTCATCCAGCGGAAACTGAAAACCAGACAGAAGAGCGTCAGAGGTGCTGCATATGAGCGGACAAACAGATCAGAGTCAGTCTAATCCAAGACCAATGCATCAACAATAATACTCACTGAACGTGATGAAGCACTGAAAAACAGAGCTGTGCATTAAGTGATTCAGAGTAAATTCAGAGTAACAAAACTACAGCAGCAACAAGTCTGCGTCGGCTGAATTTATTTAGCAGCTTCTACATACACCATTAAAAGATGTAGTCATTTTTTTTTATATAATAAATCCAAAAGCAAGACGTGAAAAACTAGAGATGAAATAGCAGCTGCAGCCAATGAGTGATCCTCTGCTGCCATCTGCTGGTTATAATAGTAATTTCGTGTCATTTTCATCTTAAAAGTCTTTGTTTTCCGGCTAGTTTTCCGCGGTTAAGGCTAGAAGGGATACACATCAGCTACTGGGCATGCGCACATCAATACAGCGTAATTTTTGTCACACTGTACAACAATAACTACTATTTTTGCATTATTGTAAAGGGTAGGTTTAGGGTTGGGGTAGGTGCAGACCTTAATAAAACACAATCTAATCGGTAGAAAATTACATTTCATTGTTATTATTAACCGTTTTCCGCCGAGACACATTTTCGGCACATTTCTTCATGCCGTCTTCATGAATGAAAAGTGCACCTTTAAAGTGAATTTTACAGCACAGCTGTAGAGTTGAGAAATAATAAAGGCTCTAAAATGTTATAAGATTTTAAAGATGTGTTCATGACTATGAAGGCAAGTTACTGATTATGAAGAATATCAATGTGATGCCGTTTAAGAGACAGCATCGCTAACAGTTACGACAGTGTTTATTTGTCAGCATATATATGTACAGTTACGTGTCTGCGGACTCTCCTGGGATTACCAGGCTCTGCATATAAAATTATATGTTCTTTAATAACATGAAACTGTATGTTAACGCCGCTGTCATTATTTACGGTGTTGCGATTATTTTGTTTGTCAGTTTCTGATAAGAATGAGGCAGGAGAGGTTTCTGTGAGAGTCTCTACCTATACATAGCACATATAAAATGAGCTTCACCGGAAGTTTACGAGCTGCTTATCTTTATGCAGAAGTTCTAAAGAACGCTCCGTGCATATGGTCCATTGATGAACTTTGCAACATTAACAAAGGGGGGGTTTGGGCCTGAGGACTAGTAATGAGGATGAGGAGGATGATGATGATACAGAATTAAGAATGTCTAAGAGAAGTTGCATCTTTAGAAATTCATCATGTCCTGAGTCTGACCTGATTTCATAAAAAAAAATATATATATGTAATTAAAATATATATATAATTTTTTTTTTTTTATTGTTTAATGAATGTTAAACATACTTTAGGACCATACATGTTTTTGTGCTTTTTTTTTTGTTGTTGCAGATTTTATACAAATTCTAATTTAAAAAAAAAATAAAAAATTTACTCTAATAAATCATTTACATTTTATGTAATTTAGTGTTACTCTAATAGCATTGATAAACTATTATAGTTTTTATTGACATTTTCAATTTTTATTTGTATATTTTATAATTTGTAGTGCATTTTAGATTTCATTTTTATATTTTCTGTTTTCTTTTTAACGAAGTTAAAATTTTAGTACTTTTGTTGTGTGATTTTTGTCATTATTATTATTATTGTTGTTGTTGTTATTATTCAATGTCTGTATAGCTCTTATTAAATGTTATTTCAGTTTTAGTTTTAGTTACTTTAATTCAAATTCAATAAAATAAAAAAATATGCCTTGGCAACTAGTTGAAATAAAATAAGTTCTATATATGTTATTATACTACTCTATTGTTTTTCTATGTTATTTATCACGTTATTATATGTTAATATTTCAGATAATGTTTTGATACGGTTTTAGTTTTAGTTAATGACAATAAACCTGGTATTTAAACACAATTATAGGTTTTTTGTTTGATAAAAAAAACAAGTAATTATGTCAAATGATGTCATAAAAATACTGTCACGAAGCAAACACACTTAATCATCCCAAAAACCCATTTTCTTTATGTTTTAGTTGCAACAAAATCAAGAGAAAAAAACGGACATGTTGGACCCGAGATAAAATCAAAGAGAATGCTGCAAACGAGACACTTCTAAAGTGAACGGAACATGTGTCAGACTGATGGACGTGGAGCTCGTTCTGTGCGTGTTCGGTTGTTGATCTGGACATGAACTCAGTGGGTGCTGAAACAATGGGACGCATCCAGCTGAATCATGGGACGGCGCTAATGGCAGCTCATTTAGCTAATGGTGCACCATACTTCCTGTGAGACGAGAGAATAGCTGACCGTAATGACCACACACACACACACACACACACACACACTCAAATGATGCAGAATGAAAATACATAACATATCTATGTTTTTCCCCCATTTTTTATTCATATACAATTTATTATAAAAAAAAAACTTATACAGTATCTCACAGAAGTGAGTACACCCCTCGTTTTTGTAAATATGTTATTATATCTTTTCATGTGACAACACTGAAGAAATGACACTTTGCTACAATGTAAAGTAGTGAGTGTACAGCTTGTATAACATACATGAATACATCTCATCAACCTTATAGCTTAAAGAGATGTTTTCAGTTCATCTCAAGCAATGACTTTTGAGTCTATTTCTAAGATCCAGATTCATTAGTTCAATTCAGGCTGAATCATAAATCAGATCAACTGACTCAATGTTGGAAAAACACACCCTGCAAACAAACACTGATGCGCCAGAGCTGCCAGCTGGATCAGAAAGAATCACTGGCAGTTTGCGAGAAACCAGACAGACATCTGAACTCATTACAGCGACTGGCTGCAGACACACCTGAACAGGTGTCCACACGCGCACACACACACACACACACTAACAGCGTCTAATTAGATTTTATGGGTTACGCAAACGCTCCTAATGAAATCACACCATGACCATATTAAACACTCGCGGCAGGAGAGCGACCGCAGCTCCACACGAGAGAGACCAGCTAAAAATAACACAAAAACAACTGAGGAATGACCCAGAAAATCAATCATATAAAAACAAACAGGTCTGATAACTGATAACGAAATCCTGCTGTGGGTCATATTCAGTGTTATTTTTTATTACAGCTTTTATTACTGCTTTACGGAGCCACGCACATGGTATGCAGGAAAAATAAATAAATAGTAGGCTAAATCGTGTGCACGATTTACTATTTCTTTTTAATTACGTTTTCATTTTAATTTTACTTAGAATTTTAGTAATTTTGTTGTGTTTTTGTCATTTTTACATATGTATGAAATACATTTACTTTGTTTCTATTTTATTTTATGATGGTTTAGTAATTTTGTGGCGTTTTCTCATTTTTGTTTTATATAGTTTTTTTTATTTATTAAAAAGATCAAGTTAAACTGACTGAAAATGAGAAATATTGTCTTGGAAACTAGCTGAAATAAAATAGGTTTATGTTTTTTTTAATACTTTATTTCAGTTAAACTTTTATTTTTTGTTTTGTTAATTGCCCTGGAAACTTATGGAAGCCCGTTTCTGCCACTGAATAAAAAATAAAAGAAGTAATTGCGACTTTTTATCTCACAATTCTGACTTTTTTTAACAGAACTGCGTGATATAAAGTCACAAATGCGAGTTAAAAAGTCATAATTGAGAGATATAAACTCACAATTCTGAGAACATAGTCTTTTTCCCCCCTCAAAATTGGACTTTAACTCGCAATTGTGAGTTTATATCACGCAATTATGTGAAAAAAATTCAGAATTGTTAGATAAAAAGTTGCAATTACCTCTTTTTTATTTAGTGGCGGAAACGGGCTTCCATAGAAACTAGCTGAAATAAAAATTAAAAAAAGTTTTTTTAAATATTTTATTTCAGTTACATTTTTAAAAGTTTGTTGTGCATTGTTTTTAATTATAATTTTTTTGTCTATATAGTTATTAATCTTTTTTCAGTTTTAGTTTTTATGTATTTTAGTACATTGAGTTAAAATCAGAAATGTTACCTTGGCAACCAGTTAAAATAAAATAAGTTTAAGGTTTTTAAATGTTTCATTTTTATCTCAGTTAAAGTCTATTTTGTTTCAATTGAACGGAATGTTAATGTATCGCTTTAGTTCTCACCTGCTTTATGGCGTCATACACGGCTCTGAAGGCGGGCTGCTTGTCGTCATGGTAAACGCCGCGGTTGCCGTGGAGAATGTAAACACCGTTCTGTTCAGCGCTGATGCAGTTGCTGCCGTAAATACAGTGATCAGGACGATAGTTCCAGTGACACTAATAAAAGAAGTAATTGCGACTTTTTATCTCACAATTCGGACTTTTTTTAACAGAACTGCGTGATATAAAGTCACAATTGCGAGTTAAAAAGTCATAATTGAGAGATATAAACTCACAATTCTGAGAACATAGTCTTTTTCCCCCCTCAAAATTGGACTTTAACTCGCAATTGTGAGTTTATATCACGCAATTATGTGAAAAAAAGTCAGAATTGTTAGATAAAAAGTTGCAATTACCTCTTTTTTATTTAGTGGCGGAAACGGGCTTCCATAGAAACTAGCTGAAATAAAAATTAAAAAAAGTTTTTTTAAATATTTTATTTCAGTTACATTTTTAAAAGTTTGTTGTGCATTGTTTTTAATTATAATTTTTTTGTCTATATAGTTATTAATCTTTTTTCAGTTTTAGTTTTTATGTATTTTAGTACATTGAGTTAAAATCAGAAATGTTACCTTGGCAACCAGTTAAAATAAAATAAGTTTAAGGTTTTTAAATGTTTAATTTTTATCTCAGTTAAAGTCTATTTTGTTTCAATTGAACGGAATGTTAATGTATCGCTTTAGTTCTCACCTGCTTTATGGCGTCATACACGGCTCTGAAGGCGGGCTGCTTGTCGTCATGGTAAACGCCGCGGTTGCCGTGGAGAATGTAAACACCGTTCTGTTCAGCGCTGATGCAGTTGCTGCCGTAAATACAGTGATCAGGACGATAGTTCCAGTGACACTCGATCAGCAGCAGAGACTCTGAGATCAGACCCAGTGAGAATCAATGCGCTTGCACAGTTCTAGAGGTTTCTTCTGTATATTGTGCACACATAATGATGATGATGATGATGATGAGCTGGTGTACCTGGGTTATGGTGGAAGATGATGTTGAGCAGGTCCTGGTCTCCCCACGTGATGTTGAGCTTGTATTTGTGTAACAGAGGCATCAGAAGATCGGCCCACTTCAGATCCACTGCTGTCAGGTCGTTCTGTTCACACACACACACACACACACACAGACACACACAGACGCACACACACAGACACACACACACACACACAGACACACACACACACACACACAGACGCACACACACACACTGTGCATGTTTTTACATAATTATTCTCAATCCGTCTCATGTATGACAGATAAATGAATGATGAAACCGCTTCAGTAATGTGGAAATATGAGAAAATGAGCAACAGAAGAACAACAGAGACATCTGCTGGTGAGACGTTACAAATGAAAAATAAAAAAAAACATGCATTGTTTTGATCAACATCAAGATATAAGGGTTAAAATGTGTATTTATATAAGAGAATGTGTTTCTTAATTTCTTAATTTCTTTCATTCATATTTTTGATCCAATAACAATACTCTTAATCTCAAATTGGCTAAATATCCACCAAAATAATCTACTGGGCCTAAATATCAGTCTGTCTTTAATCGTAATACAAGTGACAGGTTCACAAATAAAAAATAAAATAGATTTTAGGATAAAGTGTACATATTTGCATATAATAAATGTCTTAATTTTAACAATTTTATTTTAATTTAAAAAATACAATCTAATAATATTCTTACTTTTTTGTGTATTAAAACATTTTTATTATAAATATAAATTTTAAATTTAAGGTTAATATTTATATAATAGAAAGTGTATGCATTGAGATGCAATAGATACTGGCCATAATATTTTAATATTTCTTTATAATTTTATTAGATCAAAGAGTAACAATAGTCCTGTTAACCCTTCAGTGCATTAAATTGATTGAGAAAAATTTGTAAATATTTTTTAACGCACTGAAGGGTTAACAGGACTATTGTTACTTACATCTAATAAAATTATAAAAAAATATTAATACTTCTACAAATGATGTCAAAGAAATATAGCCATAAAATGATGAAAAACCTAAGATATTAAAATATTATGACCAGTATCTATTGCATCTCAATGCATACACTTTATCTTTTAACCTTAAATTGATTGAAAAAATGTATGTGTATATATATACATATATATATAATATTTTTGTATTTGAAAGATAAAGTGTATGCATTGAGATGCAATAGATACTGGTCATAATATTTTAATATTTTAGGTTTTTCATCATTTAATGGCTGTATTGAAATTATTCTGCTGTTTTGACATATTTGGGAAATGTCTTAATTTATTTAATAATTTTATTAGATCCAAGTAATAACAATACTGTTAACTCTTTAGTGCATTTATTTATTAGTCTCCCCCCCTTTGAAAGATAAAGTGTATGCATTGAGATGCAATAGATACTGGTCATAATATTTTAATATTTTAGGTTTTTCATCATTTTATGGCTGTATTGAAATTATTCTGCTGTTTTGACATATTTGGGAAATGTCTTAATTTATTTAATAATTTTATTAGATCCAAGTAATAACAATCCTGTTAACTCTTTAGTGCATTTATTTATTAGTCCCCCCCCCCCAATTTAAAGTTAAAAGATAAAGTGTATGCATTGAAATGCAATATATACCGGCCATCATGTTTTCAATATTTTACAATATTTTCTTTATTTTGCTGCTTTAACTCCTCAGTGTCCATTAAAGACAATTAATCTCAAAATGACTAAATATCCATCAGCTGGGCCAAAATATCAATCTGTCCTCAACGGGTTCACAAATGAAAAGTAAAATCATTTAATTTAGGCTAAAATGCACATATATGTATGAGAGAAATTTCTTAATCATTGTTGTGATTTTTTCGGATCTTAAGGCCAACACCTCTGTTTAATCATGAGTGTGTCTCGTCAGTTAACCAGCTGCTAAATGCATGAGTCCCGGGAGTGCTGTACCTTGAAGTGTTTGTCTCTGATGCGTGTCATGTTCATGAGCATGACTCCGGAGTTGACGCCGGTCTTGCCGTAGTACGGGTGTCGAGCGAAGCGATTGTACCAGCCGATGTGCGGCTCCTCGTGCTCCGGGGCCATCGCTGCCACCTGGCTGCTGTTAAACCGGGACAGAAAGCTCCAGACGTCCTCCACCGGCCGCAGGAACAGCACATCCGTGTCCACGTACAGCACAGAGTCCACCTGCTTCAAAATCAGCTGAGAGAGCCACTTCAGGCACTTAGAGGGATGGGTGTGCTTTCAATTTGATCAATTACGATTCTGATCGATTCCAAACATGAGGTCAACGATTTAGAGTGCAAAATAGAGCTGCACCGTTCTGGATAAACTGAGACTTGTTCTCTCACAATTCTGAAGATTCTGAAGG
>NW_015631744.1:487442-493975 GCF_001515625.1 Sinocyclocheilus rhinocerous
ATAAATATGTTTGACCTCATGTTTGGAATCGATCAGAATCGTAATTGATCAAATTGAAAGCACACCCATCCCTCTAAGTGCCTGAAGTGGCTCTCTCAGCTGATTTTGAAGCAGGTGGACTCTGTGCTGTACGTGGACACGGATGTGCTGTTCCTGCGGCCGGTGGAGGACGTCTGGAGCTTTCTGTCCCGGTTTAACAGCAGCCAGGTGGCAGCGATGGCCCCGGAGCACGAGGAGCCGCACATCGGCTGGTACAATCGCTTCGCTCGACACCCGTACTACGGCAAGACCGGCGTCAACTCCGGAGTCATGCTCATGAACATGACACGCATCAGAGACAAACACTTCAAGGTACAGCACTCCCGGGACTCATGCATTTAACAGCTGGTTAACTGACGAGACACACTCATGATTAAACAGAGGTGTTGGCCTTAAGATCCGAAAAAATCACAACAATGATTAAGAAATTTCTCTCATACATATATGTGCATTTTAGCCTAAATTAAATGATTTTACTTTTCATTTGTGAACCCGTTGAGGACAGATTGATATTTTGGCCCAGCTGATGGATATTTAGTCATTTTGAGATTAATTGTCTTTAATGGACACTGAGGAGTTAAAGCAGCAAAATAAAGAAAATATTGTAAAATATTGAAAACATGATGGCCGGTATATATTGCATTTCAATGCATACACTTTATCTTTTAACTTTAAATTGGGGGGGGGGGACTAATAAATAAATGCACTAAAGAGTTAACAGGATTGTTATTACTTGGATCTAATAAAATTATTAAATAAATTAAGACATTTCCCAAATATGTCAAAACAGCAGAATAATTTCAATACAGCCATTAAATGATGAAAAACCTAAAATATTAAAATATTATGACCAGTATCTATTGCATCTCAATGCATACACTTTATCTTTTAACCTTAAATTGATTGAAAAAATGTATGTGTATATATATACATATATATATAATATTTTTGTATTTGAAAGATAAAGTGTATGCATTGAGATGCAATAGATACTGGTCATAATATTTTAATATTTTAGGTTTTTCATCATTTTATGGCTGTATTGAAATTATTCTGCTGTTTTGACATATTTGGGAAATGTCTTAATTTATTTAATAATTTTATTAGATCCAAGTAATAACAATCCTGTTAACTCTTTAGTGCATTTATTTATTAGTCCCCCCCCCCCAATTTAAAGTTAAAAGATAAAGTGTATGCATTGAAATGCAATATATACCGGCCATCATGTTTTCAATATTTTACAATATTTTCTTTATTTTGCTGCTTTAACTCCTCAGTGTCCATTAAAGACAATTAATCTCAAAATGACTAAATATCCATCAGCTGGGCCAAAATATCAATCTGTCCTCAACGGGTTCACAAATGAAAAGTAAAATCATTTAATTTAGGCTAAAATGCACATATATGTATGAGAGAAATGTCTTAATCATTGTTGTGATTTTTTCGGATCTTAAGGCCAACACCTCTGTTTAATCATGAGTGTGTCTCGTCAGTTAACCAGCTGTTAAATGCATGAGTCCCGGGAGTGCTGTACCTTGAAGTGTTTGTCTCTGATGCGTGTCATGTTCATGAGCATGACTCCGGAGTTGACGCCGGTCTTGCCGTAGTACGGGTGTCGAGCGAAGCGATTGTACCAGCCGATGTGCGGCTCCTCGTGCTCCGGGGCCATCGCTGCCACCTGGCTGCTGTTAAACCGGGACAGAAAGCTCCAGACGTCCTCCACCGGCCGCAGGAACAGCACATCCGTGTCCACATACAGCACAGAGTCCACCTGCTTCAAAATCAGCTGAGAGAGCCACTTCAGGCACTTAGAGGGATGGGTGTGCTTTCAATTTGATCAATTACGATTCTGATCGATTCCAAACATGAAGTCAAACATATTTATTCTGTGTCTCTTTTTGCAAAACATTTAATTGCTGCTGAATACCATGAACAAAAATCAGCCGGCTGCATAAAAACTGGACTCGATTTAGAGCTGTTTGCGTGCAAAATAGAGCTGCACCGTTCTGGATAAACTGAGACTTGTTCTCTCACAATTCTGAAGGAAAAAAAATATCAGACAACTAAACTAAATCTCATGGAATTTATGAATGGAATGACTCAATGACTCACTGAAGATTCACTCGTTTCATTGCAGGATGAATCAGTGTGTTTGAACGAATCTCTTGAATGAATGATTCAAAGACAAATGCATATATATATATTTTAAAAAAAAAAAAAAAAAAGTACTTGATTCCCAACCCTAGTCACTTATTACACTTCAAAGACCTTACACACCTACTTCATATCATATATATATTAAATACCTCATAAAACAGCTTAAATCATCGGGATTCAGGCAGATTTACTGAATAGAAACAGCTGATGTGTGAAAGTGTGTAAGCAATGCATTTCTGCTTCATATCTATTATTAAATACATAATATACACACAATAACATGGTTTCTGGGTTATTCAGTATTTCCAGTAACAGCTATATATCATAAAATGATGATCAGAAGAGAGTTATTCACATTTACAGGCAAAGAGTAATGTATATATAGTACACAAAATGAACTCAAACCTCAAAGTATAGCAAAGAAAACCTGCTTAAATCATTTGAATTCCGGCAGATTTACTGAATAGAAACATTCACTTGTCATTAACATACATCAATCCTGACAACAAGACATCATTTTTTCATTATTTTATGTTGCATAAATAAAAAGATATATCACAAAAGACTGTGACTGCGTCACGGCGTCTCTCGCTCGGTTCAGATACTCACGGGAAGGAAGAGTCTCTGTGAAGCGCAGGGTTTGAAGAGTCTCTTCCACTCTCTGGCGCTATCGCTGGGGAAGCTTATGGGATAAACGCTGTAGTTGAACTTGGAGTGAAACCTCTGCGGCCACGACTCCAGCTGCACGACACAGACGGGATTTCATGAAGGTCAACTTGTGCTGGTTCTCTCAGATTGGTGTGCAGAGGAAAAATTCTGAGCTGTACTATTCAACCGTTTGAGGATATTCACTATATATATCTTGATCTACCCAGCTAACAAATAAGAATGCTTTGCTTTAAATGCAGAAATTGTTACTTGTGAATATCTCAAAACATCCATTTTTTTTACGTTTTAAAAATGTTTCTTCTTGGTTATTTGAACGTTACATGAACATTCCATTTCATCATTTTGCAAACATTATGTGAACGTTACTTTTTGAATGTTCTCTGAACGTTCTGAAACATTTAAAAACATTAGACGAATGCCTAACTAAATTTTTTTGAAATCCGTTCCATGAATGTTGTAAATATAATGATTTGTGCTAGTGTTTTGAGAACATTAAAGACCAGATAACTTTGAACAAACATTCTATTAATGTTACTGGAATAACGTTTTTGTTCATAACTTTGCCAGAACGTTCTAAAAACTGTTAGCTGAGCATGTTTTTGCTCTGACATTTTTTAGTGCGGTTTCTCCCTGATTAGTGTGCAGAGGAAAAATTTTGAGTTAATATTAAGCTATACTATTCAACCGTTTGAGGATATTCACTCTATATCTTGATCTACCCAGCTAACAAAAATATGCTAAGAATGTTTTGCTTTAAATTATGAAAACGTTACTTCTGTGTTTCTCTGAACATTCAAAAATGCAGTTTTTTTTTTTAGTTTAAAAAAAAAAAAAACATTATTTGAACGTTACATGAACATTACTGCGTCACGGCGTCTCTCGCTCGGTTCAGATACTCACGGGAAGGAAGAGTCTCTGTGAAGCGCAGGGTTTGAAGAGTCTCTTCCACTCTCTGGCGCTATCGCTGGGGAAGCTTATGGGATAAACGCTGTAGTTGAACTTGGAGCGAAACCTCTGCGGCCACGACTCCAGCTGCACGACACAGACGGGATTTCATGAAGGTCAACTTGTGCTGGTTCTCTCAGATTGGTGTGCAGAGGAAAAATTCTGAGCTGTACTATTCAACCGTTTGAGGATATTCACTATATATATCTTGATCTACCCAGCTAACAAATAAGAAAGTTTTGCTTTAAATGCAGAAATTGTTACTTGTGAATTTCTCAAAACATCCATTTTTTTTACGTTTTAAAAATGTTTCTTCTTGGTTATTTGAACGTTACATGAACATTCCATTTCATCATTTTGCAAACATTATGTGAACGTTACTTTTTGAATGTTCTCTGAACGTTCTGAAACATTTAAAAACATTAGACGAATGCCTAACTAAATTTTTTTGAAATCCGTTCCATGAATGTTGTAAATATAATGATTTGTGCTAGTGTTTTGAGAACATTAAAGACCAGATAACTTTGAACAAACATTCTATTAATGTTACTGGAATAACGTTTTTGTTCATAACTTTGCCAGAACGTTCTAAAAACATTCCCTGTTAGCTGAGCATGTTTTTGCTCTGACATTTTTTAGTGCGGTTTCTCCCAGATTAGTGTGCAGAGGAAAAATTTTGAGTTAATATTAAGCTATACTATTCAACCGTTTGAGCAAAAATATGCTAAGAATGTTTTGCTTTAAATTATGAAAACGTTACTTCTGTGTTTCTCTGAACATTCAAAAATGCAGTTTTTTTTTAGTTTAAAAAAAAAAAAAAAACATTATTTGAACGTTACATGAACATTCATCATTTTGCAAACATTATGTGAGCGTTACTTTTGAATGTTGTCAGAACGTTCTGAAACAAGTAGCAACATTTAAAAACTAATTTTTTTTTTTTAGAAATCTGTTCCATGAATGTGGAAACTCCATAATAACATTTTGAGAACATTATTAAAGACCAGTTAACCTTGAACCACCACTCTATTTATGTATTTATGTTACCGTTTTTGTTCATAACTTTGCCAGAACGTTGTTAGCTTTTAGCCGAGTACATTTTTGCGCTGACATTTTTTTGTGCAAGTAAAGGTTTAATCAAGTTTTCCACAAAATGAACACAAGAAAGAAGTATAGCCTATTTAATAATTTCCATTTACATGCATCAGTAAAATAGCAATATTTACCTGCTCATATTGTTCCTAAAACATGTTAATACATTTTAAAAGCCACTCCGTTAACATGTTTGAGTCAGAGGTTTTAAACGTAGCAGTTTACTCTAAAACAGTTAAGTTTGAATCACAAAAGATATTAATCTGTTATTTCCAATAAGGTGTTGAGTTATTTATTTACTGTATTGTATCATGTTTGTAATTTCTGTATTTTACATCCATTTCCTGTTTTGTAGCGCTTTGGGTATGAGAAAATTGCATTATAAATACAATGCACTTTTTTTAACGTCCTCTAAAAGTGTTGCTTAATTTATGTTTTGCCCTAACCCCACCATGAATATACAGCGAATACTCTTCATATATGTGCTCACCGCCTGTCTGAAGCCGGCATGGAGGTCGTCTTCCGCGAAAATGTGAAAGCGCAAGCGTCTTTGGCTGAAGAGAACAGCAGATTTCAGCATGATGAGTGTTTCCTCCAGTCTGGAGCCGCAGGCCACCACCGCCAGCTCGACCGGCTCCAGACGCTCCGGATCCCGAGGAGCGGACCTGAGCGGGACACAGATACAGCAGCAGGATCAGTGAAGAATTACAGCTTTACAGCAGCTGGTTCTGCAAACCCCATCCAGCAGCACAGAGAGACGCAGACACGGTCAACACTAGAGCCATATAACCAGGAATACACACTAACAGCGAGCGCTCAACAGCTCAACATCAAACCCCAGAGACAGACGGATCTAGATCTAGAGCTGAAGGTGTGTACCTAAGAGCCGAGTCTTTTGGGCACACCGCATCGCTGATTCTCCAATACGGCTCCCAGAGAGTGACAGAGCCCGAGTTACACCTGACGAGAGACACACAGGCTCTACATCAACACACACACCAGCTTCAGCTCGGGATCAGTCGGCTCTGAATCAGAGACGCCCTGAAACATCTGTGACCTGACGTCCAGGTCTGTGTAAGAAGAAAGAGCCTTTGCATTCAGATAAATAAATATATAACAGATATAAAAAAAAAAAAATGTAGTAACACAGGGGTTTTCAAACTGGTGTCTGGGGAAGAGTTTAGAGAAAAACTGAAAATGTCAACAACAAAAAAAAATATTAAAATACAAACCTGTCATCTGACCAAAATGGACTCGAGATCACCTGAATCATGAATATTAATTACGTAACATGACGCTCGCCCCAGGAGGCCTCGCTGATTGGCTGAAAGGCGGACCGATAGGCGGGCGCTACTCAGCGGGCGAATTAACGGCTACTATTACAAGCAAGCTTATGAATATTAATTAGATGTTAGCAATGTGATCAAATTAGTAGAGTTAAACGAGCAGAAATCCAGCCCAAACGACTGTTAAATTAACACAACAGCCTTATAAATACATGGATAGATAGATGGATAGACGGATAGATAGACGGATAGATAGATAGACGGATAGATAGACGGATAGATGAATAGACGGATAGATAGATGGATAGATGGATAGATGGATAGATAGATAGATGGATAGATAGA
>NW_015631744.1:494296-495815 GCF_001515625.1 Sinocyclocheilus rhinocerous
CGGATAGATAGATGGATAGACGGATAGATGGATAGATAGATGGATAGATGGATAGATAGATAGATAGATGGATAGATAGATGGATAGATAGATGGATAGATAGATGGATAGATAGATGGATAGATAGATGGATAGATAGATAGATAGATAGATAGATAGATAGAGGACATCATGAAAAACCCAGAAATGTTCCAGTTAGCAACCCTGTAATACATTTTATTGATTGATAATATAATGAGTTATACTGCTGAAAACACAACACACATCAATCATTTTCAGGTACAAGCTCAAAGTATTTGTAATTTGTATACAGTGTAATGACACTCAACACCTGGGCGAATTTCTGTCAATTTATACATAGAAACGGTGACATTTTCATCTCTTTTGGACATTCTGCTGTTATAAGAATAAGAATGTAAACATCTCTCTGAACAGATATACATGCAGCATCTGTCTCATAGCAGCATGCTGTCACACTGTTTGTGGTCAATATAAACTATTAAACAATCATGAAGCACAAAACAAAAAAACTGTAAACAAACCAATGTTTTGACCAACATTCTATAAATTGTATGCAATCACATATACAGTAAAACATGATAACACCGTGTTATTTTGAGAAGCTGCCCTAAAAACATTGTTTAACAGTAATATAATGCAAATAGCGATAGATGCTTTACACCAAGTGAAAATAGCAGCATTTTTTAGTGATATCCTAAGTGAAAATAGCGATAGATTCTATTTAAACTCTGTAAAAATAGCAGCAGTTTCTTTGCAATAAGTGTAAATGAGCTAGCAATTAGATGCTGTTTATACTTATTGCAAATAGTGGCAGATATTTGCACCTCAGTATTGTAGTACTGTATATAAAACTGTATGCACTAATAACATATTGAGTGTAAATTACCATTTTTATTAAAATTATTAAATGGATGCTGCCTTATTGGGACAATAAAGCCCTCCCCCTCCCCTAACCGTACCTATAAACACTTTATTATTTAATACCCATGAGGCACTTTATTTTACGGTGACAGCATAAAGGGTCAGTTTTAAGACTCTTAAGTAAAAGTAAAAGTTAAATATTCTGTGACACAAGATAATTTATAATTGGCACCTTAACATGAGAAATGCTAGTAATAAAGGTTTCAGTCATCACTGAGATCTTCTGCAGATTGCACTGAAGGGCTGTTACTCAGTTAACTGCTGAGTCTTTAGCTATACGTGGTGTTTTTTGGTACAGCTGAGCAGTTCATTGTGACTGTTTATATTTTTCATATTTGTACAAGGTGTTGGATATATATGAGCAGTGTTGGGAGTAACGCGTTACAAAAGTAATAATATTACAGTGGTATATTACGTTTTGCTGTAACGCAGTAATATAACGCATTACTAATAAAATTTGGGTAATATTATTACTTGTTACAATCTCAGTAACGCAAGTTACAACAACATTTTAACTCTAAATTAAGTGGTGAATTTACTAACACCGCAAAACAGCACCAGAGAAAAAATTCCGCGG
>NW_015631744.1:496269-496626 GCF_001515625.1 Sinocyclocheilus rhinocerous
TGCTGTGAAAACGTGGGAAAAGCCGACGAGGAAGAAGTTGGGGTGACGCGATCTTTATATAGAGCTAAATTCTTCATCGCTCCGTCTATAGCGCATTGTGGTTGGATGTTTACGCTGTCAATACAGGAGACAAACCAATGGGCCACTGGCTGCTCGCTGTCCCTGCGTGATGGTCCTCGGCAAGACTTCGGCTCCTCCCCGTCTTTCAGCGTGTTCTTCATTCCGCAGCGGTGCAGAGCCAGAAACAGAGGACAAGGTGTGTGTTTATCGATAGATTGTTATAATATCTGCATCTGTGCAGTTCTTTGTCATAAAGACAGTTTACAAAATATCATGGGGGAGCAATCGGTTTTCCAT
>NW_015631744.1:497028-500800 GCF_001515625.1 Sinocyclocheilus rhinocerous
GTGTGTGTGTGTGTGTGTGTGTGAGAGAGAGAGAGAGATCAGGATTCAGGAAGACTTGTATAGCTTATTCAGTACTCAAATGTTATAGGCCTACCTATCTATGCAGTAGCCTACAGTGGAATACAATAAGTTGCAAAATGCAATAAGTTTAGTTTACCTATTCGTTTTGGCTTGTTTAGCAACTTATATTTTTCATTCTTGTTTTCTTCTTCAAAATAGCCTATAGACTAGGTATTGTGTTTATTGTTTGTACATTATAACATCTCGCTTTATTTACTGGTGTTATTTATTATTATTATGAATGTAATAATGCCGTTTGTGCTTATCTGTGTTTAACCTAAACTACAATGTAACATTAATGTAGACCTACATACCGGTATCTAAATATGATTTTATAATTTTATGCTATATAGACCTACCACATTACCCTCCACTGGATGTAGAATGAGCAGCAATAAACTACATTTTGGCATTTTATAATACTAATGTGGATATTTTGGTGAAAGTAACTCAAAAGTAGTGTAACGCATTACAATTCAGAGACAGTAATATTGTAATGTAACTAATTACTTTCAAAAGACAGTAACTAGTAATATATAATGTATTACATTTTGGAAGTAACTTGCCCAACACTGTATATGAGGATGCACTGAACTACAAAATCAAACATGATCTATTGGGTTCTGGCTCAGTCTGCTGCATTGAAGCTAATACTTCCATAGATGCAGTCCTGGACATTCCTACATCTTCATCTTCAGGTGGAGGTGGACCTGTGAGAAATGATATGAAACAACAACAAAAGATCTCAGAACCTGAATAATATTTGCCTTAAAGTAGTCCGTCTGTACCTTTAACATGAATTGTATGAAGGATCAATAATCAAAAATGTTTTACACAAGTTCACAATGTAGATGGAAGATTTGTTATGGCTCAGGAAAAAAGAGAAATGTCACTGAACAAATATACAGCATATGTCCCATATAGCAGGCACTATATGTGGTAACATGTCAGCAACATTTAAACAACAAAATAATTATAAAACTCAGTAAAATGTAAACAAACCAATGTTTTGACCAACATTCACATATAGAGTGAAACATATGATAACACGGCCTGATTTTGAGAAATTGCCATTAAAAACACCCCAGCTAACAAAAATATACACTGTTTTGCTAACATTCTCATTAAAGAATGTTTTTAGAACTTTCAAAACATCCAGTTATTTAAAAAAAAAAGTTTTTTTCTTGTTTATGTGACGGTTAGCAAAAACATTAAGGGAATGTTCCATATTATCATTTTACTAACATTATGGGAATGTTACTTTGAATGTTGAATGCTTAGAAACAAGTAGTAGAAACATTTAAAAACCGATAAATTAACATCAAACTAAAATGTTGAAGAGCAAACACTCCATGAGCTGTCTACACAATGTTTTTGTGCTAATCAAACTAATCATAATTTTACATATAACGTACAATTTTAGTTGAAGAGCAGAATTTACCGAAGTGTCCTGAATATAAAAGCACTGCTAGAGAAAACAAGCATTTATTTTGTGTGACAGCCTGAAGGGTCAGTTTTAAGACGATTATCTGAGACTTTAAATCATTTTAAACACTCTTGTTACATACCTCCACCACGTCGAGGAAGAACTGCATGAATAGTATAACCGTCATTTATGCCATAAGAGCCAAGTGTACGACCATTCTCCAGTTGTCTGCCCTCGAAGATAAATCTGAGTTCCACTATGAAATACAACAACAGCAGCTGCGTAAGAAACAGCAAACATTAATGCATCAACCTCATTATAACAGGTGAAGATGTATCAAGAGGGTTTTCTGTAATTAGCATAACTTTTCTACAAATACCATGGTTAAAATATGGTCACTGTAGTAAAATAGTTTGCAAACTTCTCGTAGTTCAGAGGCTTTCAACTGATAAAAGCTGATAAATCGAACTCTAAACGTGTATGCAGTTTTTCCTATTGTTCGTATCATTTGTCCGACTCACATTGGTCTTCAGGAAATGCTCTTCTTCGGAGCTCTTCAACAGTCGTGTTCTTCAGTTTCTCCTCTGAATTCAGACTTACTGTTCTTGTCTGTCCTCTCTCGTCTTTAATACAAATGTTGAAACTCATTTTGCATCTGCAAACTTAATGAAGAATTTAAAATGAACAATGCGCTGTGTTTAGTTTCACTTTCACTGCTGTATGTAACATTAACTCCGCCCACTTTCTCCAGCCCTCTTCCGGAAGTGTTTTTCTGTGTCAGTTTACTGAAGGAATCATTGTATATTAGCACTAACAGTATGAATAACTTGTTATATCTTCAGAAATAGGTTCAAATAATTTCATCACTATTAAAAATGGAAAAACTCAAATGAAATATTGTATGAATAGTGTTGTGTTTTGACAGGGCATTGGTTACTTCGTTGTTCATTAAGTGCTGGATATGGATCCTAAACAACAGCAGACAAGACTGCCTTCATAATTAAACTGATATTATTTCTGTTAATGCAGCAATATATTTCTTTCATTATTTTAACATTCGTCAGTCCTAAAAATGATGGATAAAACAAATGTCAATGTAAAATCTAATTGAAAAAAATGCACATTAACGCTCATCCTCTTCTGTACTAAATATAAAATTTAAAAAAAGTAAATTTTTCAGGACATAACTGTGTTATACTCAGACCTTTGCATCTTATACTTATTTATTTATATATACACTTATATTTTCCCCCCCATCAGTTTTCCACGCACTGACACACCCATGTTTGTCTCTGTTCTGCAGTCTTATGAAGTGAGTCACATCAAAAACACTTAAACGCAGGCTACATAGCAAGTAAAAACTATAGACTGCTGCTGGAACTATTTCATTTACAGCTCCAGCAGACAAAAACATGTCAAGTGAAATGGACTTCGGTAAGCTTTACACTTATAAATCGAAGATATTTTTATAAAAGCAAAAATGCTGTCAACATGCTCACAGTTACTGTACAACACTTTTACTGCTTTCACTTTCATATTGGTCTGTTTTTGCCACTTTAGGCTTAATTTTTTTGTCAAGTCTTTTATAAATATGAGCAGTCAAAATGTTTTTATTTATTTATTCTTTTTTTTTTTGCTGTTTTATTTCCATCTAGTAAATAAATGAAGAGTTCATCTGCAAAAACAGCTAACTCTGTTTTTAACAATTTTCAAAATTGTGCATTCCAGTTAATCTTGATCAAACTGCAGTTGAGCTATTTTGATTAAGTAAACATATCTAAAGAACACAGCTAACTAACACAATAAAAACATGATTTTTTTTACATCTGTTTTTTGCAAATAAACACTTCAAATGCAAATTAGACTACTGTAAACTTTATTTCAGGATTCCCTTTTTGAGAGATTAAAGGGGTCATATGATGCTTATGTGCTTTCAGTACATTTACATTTTTTATTTAGTTATTTAGCAGATACTTTTATCCAAAGCGACTTACAAAGGTGGATGATGGAAGCAATCAAAATCAACAATAGAGCAATGATATACAAGTGCTATAACAAGTCTCGGTTAGCTTAACGCAGTACACATAGTAAATAATAATAAATAAATAAAAACAAGCAGATAGAATAGAAAATGAACAGGGAATGCTAGTGTTAAGGGTCATTTTCTAAAATTAAAATAAAACAAGTCAAAAGAATAAAAGAAGAAAAGAGAATGACAGTGTTAGAGGCTCTTTTCCCCCCTTTTAAAGAAAACAAGAAGTTAGAATAGAAATAGAATAGAGAGTG
>NW_015631745.1:0-795 GCF_001515625.1 Sinocyclocheilus rhinocerous
GGGAACACTTATTCACTATTAACTACGACTTTCCCCTCAATAAATGTCTAATTTGCTGCTTATTAATAGTTAGTATGGTAGTTGTTAAGTTTCAGTATTGGGTAGGATTAGGGATGTTGAATAAGGCATTAATATGTGCTTAATTATTACTAATAAATGGCTAATATTCTAGTAATATGCATGCTAATAAGCAACTAGTTAAGAGACCCTAAAGTAAAGTGTTACCAAGTAAAGTAACTTCACTTTACTTAAAGCAGACAAAGACCACTTATAAATAATAATAATAATATTTTTTTTTCTCAAACAGCCATAAAATCAGATATTAGATCAGATGAATGTGTACACATTGTTACGATTATAACCAAACCGCAACAAAACAAGGGAGACACCACACACAGCTGCAGCTTGACAATATTTAACTAAAGAAATAAGCGTGAAATGCATTATCAGTATAAATGTACGTCAGTATGTCAGCAAATGAACGTAAGTACAACCAGTGACAATCCAAACAACGTAAAATACAGAGGATAGATGGTCAAGACGTGAAACCCGTGTCCACTTTGATCCTCCGTCACCCTCACATCCCGGCAGCTCATCAGAAGTCTCAAGAGGAACCAACAAACAATAACGCGCGACATGTTGTAATGTGGGGTTTGGTGTTTGGGTTTTGTTTCATGTTCATGTTTTCCATGTCTTTTATTTTATAATTGTTTCATGGTCCCTGTTTGTGTCATGCTTCGTGCAAACCATGCACATCAGCAAATCACCTGCAACTCTGAAACAAACACACACAAC
>NW_015631746.1:0-175 GCF_001515625.1 Sinocyclocheilus rhinocerous
CCACGGCATTCTAATTTATTGAGATGCACCTGTATATATATATATTATATATATGTATATATATTAGGCATGGGCCGGTATGAGATTCTGACGGTATGATAACCTTAGATAAAAATTTCACGGTATTGCGATTACAGCTCTAAAATATGTTATTTTTAAATGTCTGGGTAAAAAA
>NW_015631746.1:346-587 GCF_001515625.1 Sinocyclocheilus rhinocerous
CAGTCACTTAAGTGAGCCTAAACCTGCAGCTCAACAATAATCAGAACATAAATAAATTCTTTTCTGTAAAAAAACAAAAAAACAAAAATCCTTCTAAATAAAAAAAAAAAAATAATAATAAAAAATAAATAAATAAAAATGCAGTCATTAAACCTGCAGCTCAACGAGGCTTTTGGAGACATGCTCACTTTCTACGCATTCCTCTTTCAGTCCAAGTTATGATCCAGGAATGTTCACCTTT
>NW_015631747.1:0-200 GCF_001515625.1 Sinocyclocheilus rhinocerous
CTGTCGCGTTTGTCATAAAGCCCTTTGTGTTCAGACACCAATGAGGCCAGCAGCTTTACATCTTCTTGGTCTACTTACTTCCTCTTTGTCGTTAGGTATCAATGTGTGCTCGGCAAGACCGTTTTGTGCTTGAGCGCCACCAAGTCGTGTTTTACTGTAACTTCAGCAGCTCCCGGCACGTGATCAAAAGCGCCCATCTC
>NW_015631747.1:614-1717 GCF_001515625.1 Sinocyclocheilus rhinocerous
TACATTTCATGTTAAATATTCAAGTAAAAAAAAAATCTAATTCAGAACTATGTTAAATGCCACTTAAAATTCAGTTTTGTTAAATGACACTTGTCAATAATTCAAATTTACAGAATTCAAATAGTTTTGTCATATAAGCTCCATACACGTTGGGCTAGAAACCGTGCCAGCGGCGGGCACTGAACGTCTCCCTCTGAACAGGTGTCGGTTCTGCCTTGGAGAGTGGAAGAGGCCGCGCTGGGACCAAACTCTTCCAGGATTTCCAGATGCTCAGCAGAATCTGGACACATCCGTGGTGCCTCCAGCTGGACTATATCAGTAAAGAAAACAAGGTGAGGGAATAAAGACAGCGGACTGCAGACTTCTCTGAAAACACAACCCCGGGGGAATTTACTTGAGGGGAAACTTTGCCTGGAGTCATCGCTTTCTGTGCACATACAGGACGCCAGACCCCCAAAAAAATGACTAGGGAGCCAAATGATGTTCTTTAGTTGCCAAAGAAGCACTTTTGTACATTCTCAGGTTCACATTATCTATCCCAGGTTTATTATGTTAACCCCTAGAAAACTAGACAATCCATTAGATCATTTAAAGGGAGAGTTCACCCAACATGAAAATTCTGTCATCTACTCACCGTCCAAAGATAGTCCAGAAGACTTTCTTTGAAATACAAATGAAGATATTTAAAATGAAATCTCGGGAGATTTCTGTCCCTCCATACAAAGTCCAGTAACCAAAAGTTTAAAGATCCAAAATGGTCATAAATCCATCCTAATCCAAATGAAAAGAGACACAATCGCTTTATATGATTTAAATAAAAGCCTACATTTAATCTATTCATAATGATTGACAAACATACATAGTGACAGACATACACATTTGGCAAATACAGAAGCTCAAGCGTGCATGTGTGATGCACGAGAACTATTGAGGATTGTTCTAACATATGCGAGTTGCTAAATGTTTGTGTGTTTAAAGGCCTAAATTAAATCTGTTTATCATATTGAGCTCTTCGCGAGACTTGCATTAAACCGTTCAATTCATACGGATTTATACGCTTTTTTTACTTTTTTGGATATTCTAGATTTTGTTTACTTAGACTT
>NW_015631748.1:0-1220 GCF_001515625.1 Sinocyclocheilus rhinocerous
AGGTTGTACAAACCCTGAAATGAATGATGTAATAACATTCGACTAATTCTGCCACAACACCATGGTATAGTCAGCGTTACTACTAGGGCTGCCCGCTAATAGTCGACTAACTGTTAGTCGATAAAATTTTATTAGTCGCAGAAAAAAAAAAATCAACAGGTGAAGTCACACAGTCCATGAAGGACAGATCGTTAGCGGCTGGTCTATGTGGTAATACAGTACATCATGCAGGACATCCAAATTAGGGGTCGACCGATATGTGTTTTTCAAGGCCGATGCCGATACCGATTATTACAGATCAAGTAGACCGATAACCGATATTCTGAACCGATATATATGTCTGGTGTAGTTTTTGGCTCTGACAAAAACTGCCTTCCCTGGTGTTGGTTGAGTGTAGTACTACCACAGTAAACTCTTTATTTTAAAGAGTTAAACTCTTTATTTTTGGCAAACAAAGGGTTTACTATTAACATTAAAACATGGAAGAAATAGCGTATTGTGTGATTATTCTTTTAAACAAAAGTTGTAATAATTGTTGTAGTAGAGTAGTCAGGGGTTAAAGCAAAAAAAAACAAAAAAACTTTTGACTGAATTTTTCCTCGGCCAAACCCCATTCCATAGCCATAACTGTCACAAACCCAGTTTAAGAGCAGTGTTTTTCTTCTTGTAATCAGGAGCGCTTGTCCTCCTAATTAAAAAAAATTAAGGAGCACTTTCTGATCAATAATCAAAAATTAGCCTTCCTAATACACGTGACTCCTTAAAGTGACTTAAAGGGGTATTTTCTTTTTACCTTTGCAATGGCATCCTTTTCATCTGTCAAATTCAAAATTTATGTTTATAAGCTTTTTAAAATTTCTATTAAAACCAAAATAATAAGTAGAATAAGACAAATAAGTTACCAATCATATGAAATTAGTATTAATAAAAAATGTATTTGTACTACAAAGGGTGCACAGAAGAACACAAAAGTGGCTTGTAGGTAGGTTTTCAGACGTTTAATGAGGCTCAGAGGTAATTAAATTCATGAGGAGATTAATGTTTTAAATATAAAATTTTGAATACAGAAATATTAAAATGATTTAAATAACTGAAATTATACCTAAAAATGAAACTGAAACCACCAGCAGGTGGCGGCAAGACACTGATTTTATCACTGAATCATTCATTCAATTGATTCGTTTGAACGGCTCATTCATTCAGGAATGAAGCAAGTGACT
>NW_015631748.1:1802-4021 GCF_001515625.1 Sinocyclocheilus rhinocerous
AATCAGATGGGCGGTGGGCGGAGATTGCTTTAGGCCACAGAATGGTGAGTTCTGACAGGCTGCATCAGAGCCAAATAGCGCGTTTCAAAATTAAGTTATTTTATCGGCGAATCGGTTTTGAAAATGACCGATACCGATAATCATAAAAATGCTTAATATCGGCGCCGATAATCGGTCGACCCATAATCCAAACACTCGCCTATTATTCATCAACCTCAAATATGACTTATCGTCTGAAGTATGTAAGTATTAGCAACTTTACATATCTGCTCATTCTAATGTTAACCTAGAGAAATGTGCGCTATTCAGTGTCTGTGCGGAGTGTGGAAGCTGAACAGTAGCCTAGCGCTCACTGCGGGACAGATGGAGCGGTGCGCTTACTCTTAAAATACTCTGCCATTTTTGCTCATAACAGATAAGAGTAATACATCTTTCGAATATGTAAAGACTAAGTTTATTTGTGTGCACTCACAATAACAACAAAACATTGCACTTTTGTAAAATAATGAAAGCAAACAGGATGCGCTTTCTGCCGTCTCTGTCTCTGTGATCTTGAGCGTGAAACTCAGTGTACTTTCCTTACAGAAAACATATCTATAGAGAGCGAAATGTTTGCTTTTATATTAACTAATTTAAATGGAAAACAAATATTCTCTGATTATGTAATCCATGTTAAACATGCATACAGGCGCGTCCACTACTGCGGAGTCAGTGTCGCAGACTTCATCTCGCTGAAAACAAGAAAGTACTAGTGTTTCAATACGTTATTAAAATGTTAATGCAGCCTCCTGTTTTTCCCTGACACATTCATAATCAATACCTCTGCTGGTGTGCTGTGGCTAGCTTTATGCGTGCGCTTGAGCGCTTATAGGTTATGCCAGATATTAAAGGCTTATTATAATTATTTAAATGGTTTATTAATAAATGTGCGATTAGTCGACTAATGCTTAAAATTAACAACTATTAGTTGACCAGAAAAATCTTTAGTCGAGGGCAGCCCTAGTTACTACTTCTGGTTTTCTACATCAGCGCTATTAGATATGTTTATAACCGAATTCTGTGCAAAATTTGAATGCTTCTCACTAGATCTCGCAGCAACCTTTATTCATTCTGCGACGAGTTCAAACGCTACTCACTGGATCTCGCAGCGCTGTGCTGTAAGAGTGTTGCGGAATCAACTTTGGTTCCCGAGTAAAGCTGTTCTGAGCTCAGACTAGTTTGTTTGCGTCGCGGTCCGAGTTGATAAACGGTCCGCGCTGCACAGCTCAAACGAGTAGCGGGGTTTTGTTACGCTTTTGTTTCGTTTGCTGTTTGATTAGGGGTGGACGAAAATGGCAAAAATATCATGTCACGATTTTTTTATATCATGATATGATATTTTTTCCATATCGCCCACCCCTAGCGCGCACGCTTTCGCAATCTGTTCCCTCGGGTTTGTAAACTCACGGATTTGTGGCCCCGCCCCCACCGGCAGATTCAACCACGCCACCTGTTTAGGTAAACGCTAAAAAGAAGAATATTAAATTTCCTGAATTTTCTAAAAAAAAAATTAAAAAAATATAGAGTTTTGAGAGAAGGTAAAAAGCAATACAAAAATAATGTACAGGTTATGTTGTCATTTCTTTGCTCTCTAACTGAATGCAATGTTATAATAGGCCTAAGAGGAACAAATGACTCCAAAGTCAGTCACAATGCTTATTATACAATAATAATCCAGTGCTAAGATTATCACAAATTAAACAAGATTTTGACGCACATCTTTCTTATAAAACCATTGTATTCCACCTTGTATCCGTTACAATTGAAAGAGAATCACTAAAGACACTTCGCTGTAGGCCTGTTCCACATAATAATAATATGCAATAAAACAACAAATGTCGAGAGCGCATTATTGTAGCGCGGAAGCACATTAATATAACGCGCGAGCGGATTTCCTTTGCTCTCGCACTTAACGCGTGTCTCTCCTCTCACTCAAACTGTGTGCTGTGCAACTCTCACATCTCTCTCACATTTGGCATTAAAATAACACCATACAAAACAATATACAATATGATTCGTTAACACAGGCTACCGAGGAGCTTGCTGCATGAATCCGTGAGTACAGTTTACAAACCCGAGGGGACGATTTGTTAGACCGAGGGAACAGTTTAAGAATCCGTGAGTACGGTTTATAAACTGAGGGCACGGGCTGCGAAACCGTCGGCACGGATTGTTTAGTT
>NW_015631748.1:4042-6909 GCF_001515625.1 Sinocyclocheilus rhinocerous
TTATTATACAATAATAATCCAGTGCTAAGATTATCACAAATTAAACAAGATTTTGACGCACATCTTTCTTATAAAACCATTGTATTCCACCTTGTATCCGTTACAATTGAAAGAGAATCACTAAAGACACTTCGCTGTAGGCCTGTTCCACATAATAATAATATGCAATAAAACAACAAATGTCGAGAGCGCATTATTGTAGCGCGGAAGCACATTAATATAACGCGCGAGCGGATTTCCTTTGCTCTCGCACTTAAAGCGTGTCTCCTCACTCAAACTGTGTGCTGTGCAACTCTCACATCTCTCTCACATTTGGCATTAAAATAACACCATACAAAACAATATACAATATGATTCGTTAACACAGGCTACCGAGGAGCTTGCTGCATGAATCCGTGAGTACAGTTTACAAACCCGAGGGGACGATTTGTTAGACCGAGGGAACAGTTTAAGAATTCGTGAGTACGGTTTATAAACTGAGGGGACGGACTGCAAAACCGTCGGCACGGATTGTTTTCTCTCTCTCTCCTACAGGTGACTTCCCGGGCTCCGTAGTACGCAAATTACAGAGAAGAAAGAGAAGAAAAAGAGTTCTCACACTCACCGTACAACTCTCACTCCCTCGCCAGCTCCACTCACTTACTCGCCCATGCGCACACCGAGTGATCCTCACGAGTGCTGCTGCAGAGTGACCCCAGAGCGTCTCGAGCGCCCCCAGGCGGCTGGACCCAGTCTAGGTCACAAACCCCGCCCCCTCCATCTAATCTAACGGCACGCGAGACTCACCAAATAATTACATTACACTCCCAATATTTGTTTCCAAAGATGGGTTTTGACTTTGTATGTAGTTTTTATCACGCTGATGTAAGTTCAACTGGTTTTAGTTAGGTATTTGTTTTATTGCATAACGAGAGCAGTAACACAACATACATATATAGAGAATCACAGTGTTTTCAACTATTATCAGTTACATTCATAATAGCATCAAAGGAACAAACAGGACAAAAGAAAGAAGGGAAAAACCTACAGGGGATAACTTTCAAGAAATTTCCATCAGAAAAGTATTCAAAAATTCTATACATCCTTTTTGCTTTCGTATTTCTTAGATCTTTTAAGTAATGCTTCAATGTAAAGCATAGGTTTAGTTTTAAATCATGTCATGTTAGGTTTATTATTAGACCATTTTTGTTTGTGTATATGGTATTTCCCAAACATAATTATTAAACTAATCACCAAATTTTGCTCCAAGCTTACAACAAAAATATATCTTTACCAGAGAATAGAATCTTTAATTTTATAAATTTAAATATTAGATATTCAATATCAATCCAAAACATTTGGGTAAATACACAATCATAAAATAAGTGTTAATGGATTCTTCCCCTAAGTTACAAAAGATGCATGTAGTCTCTGTGTCTCTAAAACATTGAGCAACTGCTTGTGTCACTGGGTAAATCTAATGAATAACTTGTAACTGCTTTATCTTTATTGGTGAGACAGTATTAACTGGGTACATTCCAGACCTCTTTCCATTCAAACTGAGCATGTAACGAATTACAAAAAGGTTTGCATTAGGCAATAATGTGGTTCCACATATTTTTTTAATATAAAAGTTATTGTATTATCTATAATTTTCACACCATTAATACTTAACTGATAAGTATATAAAGGGATAGACTCAACAAAAGTTGAATAAAGCCACTAGGAATGGCATCAAATACTTCGGCAAACTCTTGTGTTGTATGTACATTAACTGACAGTCAATACAACACTATGTCCAACTGTCTTTGAGCGCGCGCATGGCATCCGGTGCGTGAGGTGTGTACGCGCTCTGGCATAGTTTACACAAGCGCCGGAAGTATACCTCTCGCGCGTATACGTCACTCATTGTTTACAGTCCTATATCCATTTCCACAAAAATGTGTGTGGAAAACAGAAGAAGAAAGCATATCTTTGCAATATAAAATGACAAATTATTTCCATGTTTTCCCCACGAAATTACAGTGCCTGTGAGCAGGAGGATACCACCGGCATTTGTTCTGATACTGGAAAGTCTACAGAGCATTTTAAGCATTTTTAAAACAGTACCAATACAAGGCACTTTTCAAAACAAATGAACACTTTCACATTTTTAAAACAAGTAACTTATTTACAATTGTGCCAGTTTTGTAGAGTATATATTTAGAGTTTTTATTTTGTATTTGCTGTGCGGCTTGAACGCAGCGTCCGTCAAAAATAGATAGGCACCTATCTTTAGCAAAACAGCGCAGAGAGCCGCTTCTGAAACGTGCCGCGGCGTGAGTGGCTGCGACGATGTAAATCAGGGGTTATATACTGCACTACAGGCTGCAGCGCCATCTACTGGATTGTAAAGATATTGCCATATTGAACCAACTGCCTCACGGGCTGGATGAAAACGACCGTAGTTTGCCCACCTCTGTAGATTCATATCATTTTTAAAAATCCCTCGTGGGCCGCCCCAGGAGTGATAGCAGGCCGTAGTTTGGACACCCCTGATTTAAATCATTATTGTTAGATGATTCAATCATTGAAGAGACATTACAAAAAGTAGCTTTAGAAATAAATATTTTGATTCAACATAACATAAATGGGCATTAATGGTTTTAAAAAATGAATATTGAAATATGAAATGATTTTATAAAAAAGTAAATATGTTAAATGAAAATGTTTGAATCGTATTCATAAAAGAGTACACTCTTAAAAATAAAGGTGATTAAAAGGTTCTTCACAGCGATGCCACAGAGGAACAATTTTTGGTTCCACAAAAAAACATTCAGTCAAAGTTTCTTTAAAGAACCATATATTTCTTAGCTTTTTAAAATCTGAAGAACCTTCTTTTGCCACAA
>NW_015631749.1:0-926 GCF_001515625.1 Sinocyclocheilus rhinocerous
GACACGCGTGCACGCGCTGGTGCTCATTCAGTAAAGATTAAAATTTAACACAGACCGTCAGGACGGACCGACGGACCTTTATGCAAAAATGGAAATGCTCGCGTGAATTTGTGACATTTATACATAAGGATATGACCGTTAACTGAAAGTTTTTTTGCGCTGAGGATGCACACGCATCTGTTAAAGCGCCTGACAGGGCAAGCCATTACGCTAATGCATTAGCTTAAAGCTTAAAATAAAGAATTCTCATGTTTTGGGCAGCTTGGATCACGTAACTCTCCTGCAGCATCTCATTCTGTTTCCTCCACTATTTTAGATGCATTTTGTCCATAGAAATAAGTAATTCAGTGCTTTAATTTGACGCGACCGGCTGAAGTTGGACAAGTATGTAAACTCCGTTGGACGTGCACTGTGGGCAGACCCGATTAATCGATAATGAGAATCGTTGTCGATGATTTTCATAATGGATAATAATCGATTTTATCGATTAGTTGTTGCAGCCCTAGTATTTTGTTAAACCATCTTTTGCTTTAATTACAGCCTTTAGTCTGTTGGGATATGTCTTTGTCTCTACTAAGAGAAGAGTATTTACCCACTCTTCTCTGCAGAACTGCTCAAGTTCAGTTCAATTTGATGGTGACCGTTTGTGGACTGCAGTCTTCAAGTCATTCCACAGATTTTCAATGGGGTTTAAGTCTGGGCTCTGACTAGGCCATGCAAGGACATTTATCTTTTTCTCTTCAACCACTGTGTGGTCAGTTTTGCTGTGTGCTTTGGGTCAATGTCATGTTGGAAGATAAACCTTCTTCCCTTTGACAACTTTCTGGCAGAGGGCAGCAGATTTTCCTTAAGAATTTGATGGTATTTTGTCCCATTAATTGTTCCTTCTATCCTGACAAGTGCTTCAGTCCCTGCTGCAGAGAAAC
>NW_015631750.1:0-912 GCF_001515625.1 Sinocyclocheilus rhinocerous
TTTTCTTGAGTGACTTTTTCTTCCATATTTGTTACTAGTTTTTTTTTTTTTTTAATAAAAAAAAAGTCCAGAGCACAAAAACACCTTTACTTGTTTATCACCATTTATTCACTTCATATTTGTTAGTGTTTATCACCAATCATGGTAAATTGCAGTTCATATGAAAGAAAAATATTTGCATTATTTATTATTGTTATTATGGGGATTGCTGGCTTGCGGGGTATTATTATGGGGATGGCTGGCTTGCGGGGGTGTGGTCACCAACAGAGTCGACCCTGACATCCAGTGTAGGAAAATGCCATCCGTTAAGAGACTGAACGCCAGTGGGCGGAGCCTATGGTGTGATGATTTATAGCTATTGGTCGATGTCTTGCTCTAGAGGTGGTCATATGCAAATGTGACATCACCAATCCCACAATATCAGCTGAAAAAAGCTGTTTTTGGAGCTTGATTAAATAAATGCTTTGTTTGTAATGAGGAGGACATCTTAAGCTATGAAACTTGCAGGATGTTTTAATGGTACAAAGACCTCTTATATGCTAAAAGTTCGAGGCAAATTTGATTTCCAATGTCATGACCCTTTTAATTATTAATTCATTAGCTCTGATGCATACTTAACATCTTTGGGACGAATGTTTTTCTGAGGATAAAATTACTTTTTGACCAAATCATGCATTCACTTACTTTATGTGACTGTGGGCAAGCAAAAGCAGTTTAAGAAAGCTACATTTTGGTCTCTGTTTTTTATGGTTATACAATCTATATTGTCTGTCTTGTCATTTGTAGAGACAACCAGGATAACAGTGAAGAGACCATGGTGTGAAGAAGAGAGAAGCGCAGTAAACAAACATCTTGTGTGAAGAAGAGAGAAGGGCAGTAAACGAACATCTAGCAAGGTTTGTGGCAGAGCGC
>NW_015631751.1:0-16622 GCF_001515625.1 Sinocyclocheilus rhinocerous
TGTTACATTGTAAGAAGAATGGCATCTATGCTAATATTAGTCTGTATCTTTCTTATTCCAAGGTCACTGTAGCCACCAGATCCAGTCCGTATCCAGCCCAGATGGTAGATCAGCACCTAGAGACGAACTAGATGAGCCACAGAGACAGATCCCCAATGAAGACCTTGTCTCATAGACGGCCATCGGGACAAGGGTACAGGAACCAGATTAGTCCTCTGTACAATCTCACTTTGCTGCAGCATGGATCAACCTGCTGGTTCATCTGGCCGGAGGAGAACTGCCCCTTGACTGAGCCTGGCTTCTCCCAAGGTTTTTTTTTCTCCATTCTGTCACCGATGGAGTTTTGGTTCCTTGCTGCTGTCGTCTCTGGCTTGCTTAGTTGGGGACACTTAATTTCCAGCGATATCGTCAACTTGATTGCACAGATACTGTTTATACTGAACTGAGCTGCACGATGACATCACTGAATTCAATGATGAATTGCCTTTAACTGAAAATTGAGTGTTTACTTTTGTCCTTTTGCATCGACACACTATGTATTTCCTATTTTGATACTGTAAAGCTGCTTTGACACAATCTGTATTGTTAAAAGCGCTATATAAATAAAGGTGACTTGACTAGACTTGACTTGACCCAGTAGCTAGATGTTGCGACTTGGACACCTCACCCCTCCAATTAATTATGGTTCCTGAGATTCCCTTTGCTAATATGGTTGACAGGAGGATCTGGTGGTTAACCGTGTCAAAAGCAGCAGACAGATCCAGCAAGATAAGTATTAAAGATTTGGAAGCCGCTCTTTCCAGTCTTAGGGCTTCAACAACCAAGAGCAAGGCAGTCTCGGTTGAATGTTAACTTCTGAAGCCAGACTGGTTGCAGTCCAGGAGGTTTTTCTGTGTGAGAAAGTCAGAGACTTGGTTAAACACAACTCGTTCAAGTGTTTTTGCAATGAAAGGAAGAAGGGATACCTGTATTCTCTAAAAGAGCTGGGTTAAAGTGGGTTTCTTAAATAGTGGGGTTATGTTATGGGGTTAAATGCTGAGGGAAAAACACCAGTGTGAAGGGATGTGTTAATGATGTGAGTGAGTGCAGGTACAACTGCAGGAGAAATGGCTTGAAGGAGATGAGATGGAATAGGATCAATCGGACAAGTAGTAGGATGATTGGAAAGGATTAGTTTGGAGACTTCTGCCTCAGAAAGTGGAGAGAAGGATGTGAATGAGTGTCTGTTTTCTGGTAAGATGTGTTTGTGCTGTGGAGAATTGTGCACTGATGGTTGTAATTTTATTAATGAAGAATGTGGCAAGGTCATCAGCTGTAAGAGTTGATGAAGGAGGGGAAGGAGGACAAAGGAGGGAGGAAAATGTTTTAAAGAGGATGTAAGAATTAGATGAATTGATTTTGTTGTGATAGTATGTCATTTTAGCAGTGGAGACACTAGCAGAGAAGTAAGAGAGGAGTGACCGATTCACATTAAGGTCAGTAGTATATTTTGCAGAAGGGGTGGTACGGGCTGGTCTGGAAGATTGGGGGCAGACAGTGTCTAAACAAGATGTAAGAGTGGAGCAGAGAGTGTCAGTAGCACTGTTAGTATCAAGTGATGAGAAAAGCGAAGATGAAACCATAGCAGATAGTTGAGAAGGTGAGAGTGAACGTGGGTTACTTCGAAAGATGACATGTGGAGGGGTATGTGTTGTGTCAGGAACCATGTTGAGGTTAAGAGTGAGGAGGAAGTGATCAGAGAGGTGTGCAGTGGAGTAAACAGCACATGATCAGTGGAGCAGTGTCGTGTGTAAATAAGGTCCAGTTGGTTGCCTGATTTATGAGTAGCTGTAGTTAACACTCGCTTGAGATCAAAACAGGCAAGCAGAGTGTTGAAGTCTGCAGCCTGAGGTTTATCTAGGTGGACGTTTACCTAGTTGGGAATCTCCAAGCATAACTAGAGGAGTATCATCCTCAGGAAAGGTTGAGAGCAACACATCTAAATCTTCCAAGAAGTTACCTGGTGGTCCTGGGTGTCGATAAACAACTATAAAATGGATTTTAAGAGGGAGGGTGATAGTAACGGAATGTGATTCAAAGGAGCTGTTGATACCAGGCGCAGTTCGTCTGTAAGGGCAGGTGGGGCAGAGCCCACCAAAATATTCACCCAAAACATAGACCTCTATATAAACTGAATAAATAATAAACTGTAAATGTGTTCATCATTCTGCAACAAATATTTTTCGGATATTCTTGACAATTTTTGTCATAAAGTGCACAGGATATATTAAAATTCATCGCAAGGCAGGCATGTAAAATGATACTAAGTGAGGCAGTTGTGCCAGTGTCCTCCCAAGCTCAACAGCGCCCCACAAATTTTACAATTTAAATCTGTGTTGAAAAGTAAAACTGCAGCACACTCTAATTGAGAGCCATTTTGGCAGTTTTGAGACTGCCTTGTTTATTTTCACTTTACCTTATTTCGCTCCAGACCAAGACGATGAATGAATGATGCATTTATATAGCGCTTTATTGTGTATTGCTCTACACCCAAAGCGCTTTACAAATATGGGGGGGGGGTCTCTCCTCAACCAGCACCAGTGTGCAGCAGATTAAATACAGATTAAAAATATTGCAACATTTTTAATGTTATGTTCTTGAAAACATGTTATTCAAAAAGGTTATTCACACTTACCTTGGTCTGAGTTGATTTGCGCGCCGCGGGGAGAGAGGAAAGAGCAGTGAGTAGATTCTGAAAAGATTCGATTCACGGGTGTCAAGAATTGCGAGTCTTGTGTGAATCAGCTCTAAATGCGAGGCCTGGAATGTCAGTGCGTGATATTACTGTGTTCATTACCTCTATTTCCAAACTACAGCAAAATGTCTCGAGGCTACGTATGTAACCACGGTTCCCCGAAGGGAACGAGACGGTTTGGGAATGCCCCCGACGAGACACCATACTGAAGCATGTGTGAAATCAGTCCAATAGCGAAGTGAGATGTCACGAGCGGGGTGACGTGAGCAAGCAGGAAGTTTAAAGGCGCATCCGGCAAGCGCACATGTTAGCTTCTGCGGAAGCAACCGCCTGCAGGAATGAAGGGAGTATGGCAGGGAGACGGAGCATCTCGTTCCCTTCGAGGGACCATGGTTACATACGTAACCTCGAGACGTTCCCCTTCAGGAACTCGAGCTGCTTCGAACGCTTTGGGAACGAGAATGCCCACTGCGCCATACGAGCAAGTCCCTGTCTGGTGTCTATCTGGCGAGCACATCAAGACGAGAGGACTTGGGACCCTGGAGTAGATGTCAGGTCCAGACTGCAGAAACGGATGAATGTGTGCGGAGAGGTCCAGCCTGCTGCAGCACAAACATCCTGAAGGGCCACGCCCACTAATAAGGCCTTGGAGGCCGCCATACCCCTGGTCGAGTGCGCTCTGACCCCCATGGTGATTGGAGGCCAGAGGACTCATGCTCGCACTGGACACAGCAGATTGAGTCTCTCCTGGCCTGCTTCCTGGAAGGGAGGAGGACAAAAGGCCTGTAGTACAATGGGACCTGGCGATGAGGCGGGCACTTTAGGGACATACCCGGGTCTCAGGTAAAGGAATGCCCTAACCATGCCCGGGGCAAACTCCAGGCCTGACACAGCAAGAGCCTGGAGGTCCCCTATCCTCTTCAGCGAGGATATAGCAAGCAAGAAAATAGTCTTAAGCGCGAGTAGCTTGTCTGAGGTATCTTCGATGGGTTCAAAGGGAGCTTTGCACAGAGCCTCCAGAACCACTGCCAGATCCCATGAGGGCACCTTAGTGCACTGTACTGGCCAGGTGCCACGGAGGAAACGTGTAACTAACGGGTGTCTTCCCACTGACTGACCACCCTGAAGGGTGTGGTAAGTAGCTATGGCCGCCACATAAACCTTCAGAGTGGAGGAAGGGATAACCCTGCGGAGAATCGCTCCTGCAGAAACTCCAGAACTGAACCAACTGGGCAGTTGACTGGGTCTTGCAGTCGCTGTCCGCACCAAGAGGTGAAAAGTTTCCACTTCAAGGTGTACAGTTTCCTCATGGTGGGAGCTCTGGACTGTCCAGGCGGGGGTGAAGGATGGTGCCCCCCGCCTGAGAGAGGAGGTCTGTCTTGATCGGAATCTCCAGTGGAGAGCCGTCGAGGAGGGACACCAGGTCCGAGAACCATACTCGGGCCGGCCAGAACGGGGCTACTAGCAAAAGATGGACCCCGTCCAGGCGTACTCTCTCCAGAACTCCCGGGAGCAGAGCAGGGATGTAGACTGCTCTTAGCGAGAGGAACTTTCTCTGAGCCCACAGGAGGATCTAGTGTGCCAGCCTGTATAGGGGGCACGAGAGCAGACCCCCCTGCTGATTTATGTAGGAGACCACCGATGTGTTGTCTGTGCGGACAAGCACATGATGTCCCCTTAGATCTGGAAGGAAGTGTTTCAGAGCTCGAAACACGGCCAACATCTCCAGGCAGTTGATGTGCCACATGAGATGATGTCCTTCCCACAGACCTCGGCCAGAGTGGCAACTCATGACCGCTCCCCAACCCGTGAGGGAGGCATCCATTGTTAGCGTTACACGACGACAAGGAGCCCCCAGCGACGGGCCTTTAGACAGGAACCAAGGTTTCTTCCACATGTCTAAGGCACGTAAGCATCGCCGCGTGACCTTGATTGTGTGAAGTGGGTTGCCCCTCGGGGAAAACCCTTTGGTCCTGAGCCACCACTGCAAGGGTCTCATGTACAGCATAAGGCACGTAAGCATCGCCGCGTGACCTTGATTGTGCGAAGCGGGTTGCCCCCCGGGGAAATATCCTTGGCCCTGAGCCACCACTGCAAGGGTCTCATGTACAGCAGGCCAAAAGGTATCACATTGGATGCAGCTGTCATCAGACCCAACAGTCTCTGAAACTGTTTGACAGTAAGGCCCAATCCCAATTCTACCCCTTAGCCCTTCCCCTTTCCCCTACCCCTCCGTTTCGCGCTTTCATGTGAAGGGGTAGGGGTGTTTCAATTCTCTTTTGGTTGGAGGAGTAGGGGTAGGGGAAGGGCCAGACAGCCCTTCAAACTAAGAGGGAGTACGGGTCGCGACACTCTGCTTCTGGGTCTGGCGGTATGAGGAGCTAGACGGCTGGGACTGCTCCCGATCAGCAGTCCCAAAGACCTGGGAGTGGCGAGGGAAGAAGCGCTGGAATGCCGCTGCCTGCTTCTTCACCTCCTGAAACCTCTCGATGACAGTGTCTACTGTGCCGCCGTAGAGGCCAGAAACAATAACGGGGCATCCAGCAGGAAGAATCTGTCCTTATCTTGTAACTTGGACAGATTCAACCACAGGTGTCGCTCCGTTGCCAAGAGAGCTGCCATGGAATGGCTGACGGCTCTGGCCGTTTCCTTGGCGGTCCGATGCGACAAATCTGTGGCCCGACGCAGTTCGGTGACTGCGTCGGATTCCTCTCCCTCCCTAGTGTCCAGGTCTTTTAGCAGGTCGGCCTGGTACACCTGCAACACCGCAACAGACATGCACCGGCCTGACCTGCCACCATATACGCTTTCCCAACCAGGCTGGATGTCAGTCTTACTGGTCTAGAGGGAAGCTTCAGGGCCTTCAGGGACGATGCTGAGGACGGGGACAGATAGCTCGCGAGCATCTGTTCCACTTCCGGCATCGCCCCATATCCCTTCTCATTCAGCCCTGTGATGTTAGAGTAATTAGATACGGTGGGGCTAAAGAGTCGGGACGAATATGGTTTATCCCACGATCTCAAAAGCTCAGAATAGAGATCGGGGAAAAAAGGAAAGCCCCGACATGAAGGTTGCGATCTAGCTTTAAGGAAGCGCTCGTCCAACTTGCTCTTGGGATGAGCATCCTGTTTCTCGGATGGCCATTCGATGTTCAGTTTAGCTACAGCACGAGTCACAACCTCCATGAGCTCCTCATATGCGAGGGACTGTGGTGGCGAGTCCACAGTCTCCTCTGTGTCGACGCTCATCACATCAACCTCCTCGGAGGACGATAGATGAAGCGAGTCCACAGTCTCCTCTGTGTCGACGCTCATCACATCAACCTCCTCGGAGGAAGATAGATGAAGCGCCTGGCCCTCTCTCCGGGGGGAAGAAACCGCGGGGCGGGCTTCCAATCCCTAAGAGGGGGCTGTGGATCTATCGGGCGAGGACCAAGATAAGGACGAGCCCGTCTCGGATCCCTCCGCTAATTCCACTTGCGATCCCCGCTGTGCCTCATCAACAGCAGGGCCGGACCCAGCAGGATCGCGAACCTGGCCGCTTTCATCGAAGACGGCCAGGCGGGAGCGAAGCACACGGAGCGGGAGAAGCTCACAATCATGGCAGGCAGCCCCCTCGAGAGCTGCCCGTGCATGCTGCACTCCCAAACAGACAACGCACAAATCGCGTGTATCCCCACCCGAGATATAACGTGGGCAGGGAGGAACACATGACTTGAAACGCCATCCACTCGCCACATTTGCTTTAGATTTACACTTTGGCATTTTTCTCACTTGCTAACAGAGTTTTACTGACTGACTGAGTGCTTTGCATACATTCACACACACCACCACAGACTCGCTCGCTGAAGAGCAAAAGCTAACATGTGCGCTTGCCGGATGAGCCTTTATGCTTCCTGGTTGCTCACGTCACCCCGCTCGTGACGTCTCGCTTCACTATTTGACTGATTTCACACATGCTTCAGTACGGTGTCTCGCCGGGGGCGTTCCCAAAGCGTTCGACACAGCTCGAGTTCCTGAAGAGGAACCCGAGATACAACACTACCGTGAATAGTGTGGATTTAATTTCATAATATCACTCAAATTCTGCGATTCTGTTAATCAAAAGACTCATTCAGATTCATTCAGTTTGGATAAATTTAAACTAGCCTTCAGTTTTAAAATTACTGGTCGATTAATTTTTAACCGATAAACACCCCAAAAAACACAACAGCGCTTGCTCCCTTAATTACTACATTAACGGTACATACATTAAAAAAAAAAAAAAAAAAAACATGGTTATTGTACTTACCATGATAACCATAAATTAATCATGGTACACTAACCAAATGTTAATGTGTTTGTAGTAAAACTGTCGTTATACAAATGGCAATCAGTCTGCCAAAAAACATGGTATATAATTTTACTATAATAAAACCATGGTTAATTTTCATGAGGGCTGGAAATCTGGAAATCTCTGAACACGTCTAGTGTGTGCAATCTGAAATATCCTGTATCCGGAAATATCTGTGCATCTCAAGTGTATGGTCGTGTACGGGACTCACTTGCCTGGGAAATTTTTGTACACGTACACCTTAAGTTTCACTCTGTAGCGAATCAGCTCAAAGGGGAAATATGAATAATTAATCATAACTAGTTATAATTCATTCTAAATATTTAGATCCGCTGAAAGTATTTACTTGACCTCTCAGGGTCAACTGTCTGTCAATTCTAAGAACGTTAATTTCCTGGTTAAGGGAAATAACTTTCTTACTGTACAATACTATACAGAGCATATAGCATAAATCTGCATGATTAGGGACTCCAGTTATGAGTAAACAATGAACAACGTCAAGTGTGATACAAGTAAGAATTTATTAACTACATAAACACTTAAACTAGTTTAACATACACATACACACACTCTTAGCTGTCCATCGTGTTTGATGATGACGCTTGCTCCAGAGATGGGAGTGGGAGGGGGGTGGGTTCAGCGATGTTGCCGCTGGTGCCACTTCTCGTGGGCATCGAGTCCGATCCTTGAACCGCACACTCTTCCACAGATGGAGCAAGGGAAACCAGATACCACGGGGGTACCAGCCACCCTCTGGTGTCTCTGGTGCGTCTCTCGGATCGTCGGTCTTGGTTGGTTTGATGTATTTGAGAGACTGCAGTGGCAAATGTGACCTGCCAGGCTGACCTGTCGAGTGCCAGAGATTCGAGCTGTGCGAGGGGAATGTTCGCTCGCTTTAGGGGGTCCCTGGTGTAGTCCTTAAAACGCAGTTTTTGCCCTCCAGCGGAGCGCTTTGCGCCCATTAGTTGGCTGTAGAGGACTTGGCGGGAGATGAAGGCTACGTAAAGATCTTTGTGCTGTTCTCGACTCTTCTCCAGCAGCTGCCTCATGACAAAAACCATGTCTGTCGTGGATCTGGACTTCCGGAAGCCACACTGAGTTTCCGGAAGCACAGCTTCCGAGATGTGCTCGACCAATCTGCTGAGCATGATCTTGGCCAGGACTTTCCCTGCGATGGAGAGGAGAGATATCCCGCGGCTGTTACCGCAGACTGCTCTGTCTCCTTTCTGCTTGTAAATGACCACGATGTTAGCATCCTTCCAGTCCTGTGGGAGGGACCCATGTTCCCAGATGTTTTGGATCAGGAGATGCAGACGGCGCGTGAGGATGTATCCTCTGTGTTTGAAAACCTCTGCAGGGATTCCGTCGGGTCCAGCGCAATTGTTGTTCTTCAGCCCTGCATTGGCTTGCCGGAGTTCAGAGTAAAGTGGTGGGGTGTCCAGGTGCACGGTTGGTGGCAGGTCTGGCAGATTATCCAGGATATGTGGATCAGCAGGGTTGGTGTGGTTGAAGAGACTCTCAAAATAATTTGCCCAACGTGCAAGAATCTCGTGGCGGTCCTTGAAAAGCGTGGACCCGTCAGCTGATCGAACTGGGGCGATCGCCCGTTTCCTGGGGCCATACAGTGCTTTTAAGGCATCGTAAAAGCCTTGAGTGTTATTGCAGTCTGCCAGGTTCTGAATTTCTTGCGCCTTTTTCACCCACCAGGTGTTCTCCATAGTCCGGAGGGCTCACTGGGTTTCTGCTCTTGCAGCAGTGAAGGAGGTTATAAGGGTGGGAGATCCAGGGCAGGACAAGAGAGCTTTGTGGGCTTCATGCTTGGCTTTTAGGAGTGACTGTATCTCGGCTGAGTTACAGTCGAACCAGTCATGGTGATGTTTCCTTAATTGGCCGAGCGCCTCTAAGGCTGCATTATAAATAGCCTGGCGTAAAGCTGGCCAGTCTGCTGATTCTTCTGGGATCTTGCTGAGGTTTTCAGCAAGGAGCCGTCGGAGGTTGTCTTTGGTGGTGTGGTTGTTCAGCGCTGTGCAGTTGAGTTTCTTGTATGAGGCTGTCCTCGGGCTACGGGGTTGAATGCTCATGAGTAGATTGGATCTGACCATGAGGTGGTCAGTCCAGCACTCAGCTCCTCTCATCATCTATCCTTTTGACGGACAATCACGTAGTCAAGGAGGTGCCAATGTTTTGAGCGTGAGTGCTGCCAGGTGGTCTTAAACCTGTTCTTCATCTGGAAAATGGTGTTAGTAATGACCAGCTGGTGCTCTGCACAGAGAGAGAGGAGTCTGAGCCCATTATGGTTCATTTTCCCCACACCATGCTGGCCGATGACTTTACTCCATACCAGGTGCTCCGTACCCACTCTAGCATTGAAATCTCCCATGAGTATGAGCCTGTCCGTAGCCGGGGTTTTCTGTAGGATGGCATCAAGAGCTCTATAGAAATCCTCTTTGATGTTATGCTCGGCATCAAGAGTTGGAGCGTATGCACTGATGAGAGTGGCGAAGCGTTTCTTTGTCAGAGGAATGCGCCATGTCATCAGCCTTTCATTGATGCCGATAGGGGATTCCGGAATGCGTTGCAGCAGTTTAGACTTCACAGCAAAGCCAACTCCATGGTTACGACGAGTGCCTTCAGGGACCCCCTTCCAGAAGAAGGTGTACCCAGCACCAGCCTCTGTCAAGGAGTCCTCCCCATGTAGTCTGGTCTCGCTGAGAGCTGCTATGTCGATATTATATCTTGCGAGCTCCAGGGCCACCAATGCTGTCCTGCGGTGGGGCCTGTCAGGGGTTTCGGCCAGGTCCAGCAATGTGCTAACATTCCACGAAGCAATGCTTAGCTTATTTTTCACTTAAATTTTTCGACCGCAAGGGGGGATGCTCCGACGGTTGCGGCTTACTGTCCGGAGTGTGGGGAGCAGACAATTTTTTGACCACCTTTTCCAGGTCCTTCCCCATCACAGGGGTGAGCAGTGTGGGGCTGCTCACAGTGGAAGCTGCCGAAAAGCCGCGCTGCTCCATCCCGCAGTCCTAACGACCATCACTCCATTGCCGCCTGTGTGTATGGTTTGGCTAGACACTCCCAGCCACATCCTTGGCCTGTGCCCACCACCATTCCACATCACCACAGGACTTTTAATTTTTTTAAGGGAGAGGATGGGAAGGGAGGGGAGGGGAGCAAGAAGCTTGCGCATAGGTATAGATTAGCGTGGGAGTGTGGGTGCGCAGACCTCACTCCCACCATCTTCACTCCTACCAGATAGATTGAGGTCTTTACTATTTACCCATAGCTGGGGCTATTTACCCATAGTTGGGACAGTGGTTGACGGGCATCAGGGCATTTCCACTCATCGATGGGCCTGCATGCCACGTCTCTGGGGCCCACTGCTGCTCCGAGATCCCATACAACTTAGACTGGAACCGCAAGGGACCAGTTACCATGTGAGCCACGAGGAGGCGTGTACGAGATCTTGGCAGTGGAGAGGCTATGTACCGGCTGAGGAGGCTTACACACTCGGCTCCTCTTTTCGCCCCTGAAGAACAAAGGGCTATCCGGTGGCAGCAGCTGAAAGCAGCATCATGCATGCTGCTAGCTACAAGCACTACTACTCCAACACTGCTGCACTGACGCATCACACGCCCTGCGTGACACACACACACACACGCATACAGTTGGTATAGGAACAGGATTAAAGCTTAGGCAGTAAAGAGAAGATAAATAAAGCATGAAGCTATGGGACCATTGGATATTCATGAAGGAAACATCAGCTTCTTAGTTCAAACACACCTTTGTAAAAAGGTGCAAATGATACTTAATGTATCAATTAATAAGACTAAGTTTGATACTTGCACGTCTTGTCTGTCTGACAGAGAGTCCTGATGCAATCTTAAGGCTCAAGTTGATCTTTGCTGAAGTTGGTTGATGGAAAAGAACCAGTTTGAGTCAGATGATCTTGGTGAATGGAAAGTCAAGGCCCGAGGCCTGGCGCAAACTTAGGGTGTCCTTAGGAGCGTGCTATCCCATGTCAGATTTATCCTGGTAATATTCCTCTTTTCATGCAGTGGATATAAATGAGCGATGTCTTTGTACTCGTTTACTCTAGTGTTGCTATCTTTTAATCGCCACGGCTTTACTGGAGCACATGGGAAACAAACACCAAAAGTCAATGAAACGGCGTTATCTGATTAAACTGAGCAGCACGTGAGAACAGCTGGACCGGACCATGTCTCCCGCACAGTGCTGATGAGCTTGCTGCTTTCGCCGCTCTATTGAAGTAATAACCAACGTTTTATCTGTTATATCCTGTTTCACATAGCTTCACTGAACAGCATCAATAAGGGCTTATAGTCCAAAAGTGCGCATACTTGGAGAAATATTGATATATTTACAGGTTTACTTCATATGTCTTCAGACAGAATCATCATTTCTATTCATTTTCCATTAATTTACACAATCTGGTGAGCATAGTTGCTCCCATGTATGTTTTCTCTTGCGCGATTGCTGTTCTGACTCAGATGAAGCTCATTCGCTGCTCATATGTCATTCATATTACACGTTCATAATCACCCTATCTTTTCTGATGACGAGCTTCCCTTACACTTCCGCGTTGTGTTGTGAACATGACAATTAATGACATGATTACGATAGTAGCCAATATAACTGGTATGTGATTTTCATAAGATTTGGGGTATTTTAAAATCATAACATTAAAGAATGTTCACATGAGAAGGGCAGTGAAACAGCTACGCTGTAATCTACAATCTTTTTTCGTGGCTGCAGTGGGTGCTGCATTTTATTTTCTTTCACTTCGTGAACTATTGTGAATTTACATTATGCATTTAAATTAATAGTACCCACTATATATTTGGCCACCACTGGCCACCACTTGGGGGGCGCCCCTGACAGAAGGATTGCAGTAGGGATGGGTGATACCACTTATTTTGTTTTCGATGTGATACCGATACTTTTAAAGACCAGTATCGTCTATATCGATACCGATACAATACTCCTAAACTGAATTTGTGATTATGAAATTTACGAAGTAAATGGGTAATGATACCCACTTTATATTTGAAACGCATTTTAACATTCAATATGCCTTAATTAAAACTTACTAGGTTATATTTTTGTTTACACGTGGTTAAACTTTGTTTACTGTAGTGGTAACCATGGAAATCTACAAATACTATAGTTGAACTACGGTCACTTTAATAAAACCACCATGGTTCATTTTCATAAGGGACTGCCAGTGAAAGGCTGTTGCATGCACAAAATGCAACCCTTTTTAGTCTGACAGCTATGATTTATATTAACATTACAGAATAGCACATGATCAACATGAACTTTTAACGTTCAATTTAAATGTAATTGCACAAACTATGTAGGCTACATTTTCAATTAGTTTATTGTGAAATACCTCAAGCATGTATGTTTTTTTTTCTGTCCTCTTACAAGCATTGTTCTGCCATTCCCAAAAGCATCTGTAGCATCTGCTTATGATCACTGATGATCGTTTACGCCAGTGCTTCCCAAACCTGTCCTGGAGGCCCCCCTGCCCTGCACCTTTTGTATGGCTGCGTCCAAAACCGCCTACTTCTCTACTATATAGTAGGCGAAAAGCAGTAGCCGAGCGAATAAGTATGTCCAAATCCTTAGTATTCATAAAAGAGTAGGCGAGAATTACCTGGGTGACGTACTAATTCTCGCGAGATTCGGACACGCGTCTACTTAAAGTGTGTCCGAAACCGCCTACTTCTCTACTATATAGTAGGAGAAAAGCAGTAGGCGAGTGAATAAGTATGTCTGAAACCTCAGTATTCATTAAAGAGTAGTCGAGAATTACCTGAGTGACTTACTAATTCTCGCGAGATTCGGACACGCGTCTACTTAAAATGCGTCCGAAACCGCGTACTTCTCTACTATAAAGTAGGGGAAAAGCAGTAGCCGAGCGAATAAGTATGTCCGAATCTTCAGCATTCATAAAAGAGTAGTCGAGAATTACCTGAGTGACGTACTCATTCTCGCGAGATTCGGACACGTGTCTACTTAAAGTGCGTCCGAAACCGCCTACTTCTCTACTATATAGTAGGGGAAAAGCAGTAGGCGAGCGAATAAGTATGTCCGAATCCTCAGTATTCATAAAAGAGTAGTCGAGAATTACCTGAGTGACGTACTAATTCTCGCGAGATTCGGACACGCGTCTACTTAAAATGCGTCCGAAACCGCGTACTTCTCTACTATATAGTAGGGGAAAAGCAGTAGCCGAGCGAATAAGTATGTCCGAATCCTCAGTATTCATAAAAGAGTAGTCGACTTTTCCCTATTCTTGTGTTCAGTGATTGAAATAGATCATTTGTATTCTAAAATAACCTTTTTTTTTTTTTTAAAGGGGTCCTATTATGCTTTTTCAACTTTAGTTAGTCTGTAATGTTGCTGTTTGAGCATAAAAAAAGATCTGCAAAGTTACAAAGCTCAAAGTTCACTTCAAAAGGAGATATTTTATTTAACAGAAATCACTTTTGAAAAACTACAACGAACGACTCGTTTGGACTACAACGCATATTTTCCGGGATTTGTGATATCACAAATATCGACGAATGGGATGAGACCTGGTTGAGCTGCACTAGAGAAGGCAATGAGTGTTATCACTATGTCGGAGACATGCTAGCTTTCCCAAGGCAGACGAACTTAGAGTGGTTACAATCATCCGGGTTTAAATGGCGCTCAAATTGATTTGATTTTGACGCAATATTTACACTGAAGCTTGCAGGTGGCTATGGTAAGGGGCATGACATTTCCCGACCAGGCGCCGAGTGCTGCCAATCACAGCACACACTGGCCCAGCTAACCAATCGCAGCACATTTTGTATTTCAGAAGGCGGGCCTTCATTTGATACAGGAACTATTAGAGCCGTTCATTCCAGACTGGGGAGAGAGGTGTTGTAATGTAAAATATGTGAAAAATAATGTGTTTTTTGAACAACCTAGTATGAGAGCCTGTTCTAGTACACCCCCAAAACAAAATCAAGACTTTGTAAAAGAGCATAATAGGACCCCTTTAATAAGGATTGTGGGCTGTCCTGGAGTTGTTGGAGCAGTTGATGAAACTCATGTTCACATCAGTGCTCCAACTGTAAACGAGACATACCAATGGAAAACAATTTCAAAGCATCAGTAACAATTTGTGATAATTTTGCACAATGCAAAGCATTTTTCAAAAATACATTTAAATATTAAAATATTTCAGTGTCTTAAATAATTTTATTGTAGTTACATTAAATGATTAGTGTTGTGCTGCTGTGACTTCACATGAGCAGGCTCACTATTGGCTGATTCAGAGGTCGAGGGCAGCCATTTTGGGTTGACATCTAGGGGTGTGCGATATGACTATATTTGATCGTGAATGATTAAAATGTCTCCATGATCCACTTTTTCGGAAATATCGTTGTATCGTGCCTACATCCCAACATGCAATGCAAGTACGCGACAAACTGAGGTGCGTGCTACATGACGGCGTGTTAATAGGCTCGTATACTTTGCTCGGGAGTTCAGTGAGATTTAGCAACGCAGTGACAATGGATGAAAACACGAGTTAGTCCCTAAAAAAAAATCAACATCGATAATATGGAAATGGTTTGGATTTTCCCCAACAGACATGGTGCAAACAACAGTTATTTGCAAATGCTGCAATGATAAGATTCGCACCTCGGATGGCAACAAAACAAATCTTTTTAACCACCTCAAAAAAAAGAACCCAAAAGAATATGTTGACAGTCAAATTGTGAGGGGACCCCACACGAGTGTATCAGGTACAACCACGCAGCCAGAAGCTACAAGGCATAAACAAACAACATTAAGGAAGGAAGCATTTGAGAAGGGAACTCTGTATGACAGGTAAGTGCTGGAAAGATGTGACTGACGCAGTGACATCTTACCTGGCCAAGGATATGATTCCCATAAAAACTGTGGAAAATGAGGGCTTCAAAAGACTGCTCAAAGTCGTAGATCTGCGTTACGAGATACCCAGCTGCAAATATTTTTCTGCCACGGCCATTCCACTGCTGTATTCCGAATGCCGCAGCAAGATGGAAAGCAAAATTCAAAATGTTACGTTTTTTGCTACAACAGCTGATTTGTGGTCTAGCCGCACTTCAGAACCTTATTTAAGGCCGGCCATTCACTTTATTCATGACTGGAAGTTGTGCAGTGCATGTCTAGAAACAACATACTTCCCACAAGATCACACGGGGGAGCTCATAGCACAAGGCCTCAGGGAAGCGCTTGAATGTTGGGGACTGAAAGAAGCCTAAAATGTATTCAAAAAGATAAAACTTTACCAAAAACCTCTTTTTATTTTCGTCAAAAAAGGAGACAAAATGTTATTGCAGACTACGACGGCGGTAAAGTTAGTTTGACGTTTGACATTCATTAGACATTCATTTTTTTTGCCAATTAAACTCTTTGCGGCTGTTATGTTTTGAGCCCAAACTAAGTCAGATAGACATAAATATATGGCCTTTACTCTGCACAAGGCTTCATTTCTAGGGGAAAAAATGTAAAAAATTAACCATTTAAATTAATTAAACAATTTAACTACATGACATTTATAATATAAAACCAGTACTAAAATGTTCTGAAAAACATCCCTGTTATTGCACAAAGCTCCTTTTTTGGAATTACAGCTTTATGTTTTATAATAATTTTACAACTTTTAATGTACGCAATAATAATAAATGCATTAAATGACAACACCATTTGATCTAAAGGTATCACACCAACTGTAAAATAGTCAGAATAGTATTCCCTATAATGCACAAGGCTTGGTTTTTCAGATTATGCCTTTATTGTTTTTATATACAGTACTGAATCCATATTTTTCATATGTTTTATATACTGTACCCACTTTAATTAAACTCTGACACTGTTTGAGATAAAGGTATCAAAAAAACTGTGAAATATTCAACATTTTATTACCTATAATGCACAAGGCTTGGTTTTTCTGATTATGCCTTTACTGTTTTTATATATAGTACTGAAACCATATTTTTAATATGTTTATTATATTGTACCCACTTAAATTAATTAAACTCCGACACCGTTTGAGATAAAGTTATCAAACCAACTGTAAAAATCTCTAAATATTATTCCCTATTATGCACAAGGCTTGGTTTTTCAGATTATGCCTTTATTGCTTTTAAAAACAGTACTGAATCCATATTTTTCATACGTTTTATATACTGTACCCACTTAAATTAATTAAACTCTGACACCATTTGGGATAAAGGTATCAAATCAACTGTAAAATATTCAGAATATTATCCCCTATGATGCACAAGACTTGGTTTTTCAGATTATGCATTTATTGTTTTTATATACAGTACTGAAACCATATTTTTCATATGTTTTATATACTGTACCCACTTAAATTAATTAAACTCTGACACCGTTTCAGATAAAGCTATCAAACCTACTGTACAAATCTCTAAATATTATTCCCTATGATGCACACAGCTTGGTTTTTCTGATTATGCCTTTATTGTTTTTATATACAGTAGTGAAA
>NW_015631751.1:16672-25022 GCF_001515625.1 Sinocyclocheilus rhinocerous
ACTGTAAAATATTCAGAATATTATTCCCTATAATGAACAAGGCTTGGTTTTTCAGCTTATGCCTTTATTGTTTTTATATATGGTACTGAATCCATATTTTTCACATGTTTTATATACTGTACCCACTTAAATTAATTAAACTCTGACACTATTTGGGATAAAGGTATCAAATCAACTGCAAAATATTCAGAATATTATTCCCTATAATGCACAAGGCTTGTTTTTTTTTTCAGGTTATGCCTTTACTGTTTTTATATATAGTACTGAAACTATAATTGTCATGTTTTATATACTCACTTAAATTAATTAAAGTCTTTCACCGTTTCAGATAAAGCTATCAAACCAACTGTAAAAATCTCTAAATATGATTCACTATAACGGACAAGATTCGGTTTTCAGATTATTAATCTTTTTTTTTTTTTTTTGACAGTACTGAACCCATTTATATCCATGAAACTTGAACACCATTTAAGATAAAGACATCACACCAACTGTATATTTTTCAGCTCATTAATCTGATGTTTTTTATATAGAGTACTGAGCTTTTATTTTTTTTAGACTGTCCAGGAACTGTGAGCCACGTGATTATGCAAATACTTTTTCCAGCCAAGGAGCCATTTTGTGAAGCACATGTGAAGACCGTGAGAAGGGGTAAGCTTAATTTTTGTAAACTACTGGTCAATGTTCAATGCACATGTCAAGTCATGTCGGATAGATCGTATTTACGAGTTGAACGCACATGAACGCCACCACAAAGTCGTTATTACGAGTGGGAAACTCAAAATTTTCTTTAAGCCCCGAGTTTCCGAGCATGTCAATGAGAAACATGGCAGAATCGATGGATCTGTAGTTGACGGTACATTTTTGTTTAAATTGATAGTTTAGTTGTCCTATAAACTTAAATTGGTCATGTTCTTGTTACGCAGCTGAAATCCAAGTAAAAAAAATGCAGACCCTGTTGTATTTTCTTGTAATTTATTAAAAGAAGGTACACCGCCATCTTGTGCCGACTAAACTTACTTGAACGTACCTGACGTCGTAATTACGACTTGTCAACTCGTAAGTATGAACGTCCCAGGAGGACTTGATGGCAGCATACGTATAGACGGTTTCAACGGCAACAACATAAACAAACGTTACTGCGCATGCGCGGTTTTGTGGCCCTAACTTAACTTCCGGTAGACTTCCGCAAACAATCAATAACAACAACAGCAAAGTCCCTCTAGAGTAGATTATTTCTAATAATAAGCGAAATAAATAACAAATAAATTAGCTAGCAAGTTAAAACTATGTCTAGTCATTATTATTTTGGGTTACCAGTAGAAGAAAAGAACCGTTATTTGGCCAAACTTAAATGCGACAAAGTTACACTACCAGACCCGTTCAACAAAATGTTGAGGCAAGAATGTTTTTCTACAGACCTGTCTGATTTACCGGAGGTCAGTCAGGTACACATCTTTGAATACCTAGTCGAGAAGGAATGTGTATATACAAGGGAGGCGTTCAAGGCATATCGCAGCTTGGATGCGTATAACTATTTTCATTCCGGGAAAGTTAAACGCATTCTAACCTACACGAATGGAAATACCTGTGTTGTTTACGGGGAAATCGAGGCGGGTCAGACGCTTTCTATATTTTTATTTACGGGTGGGACATGTGTCCCCACGACCCCCGCCACTTTTTGCGACATCTCGCACAATGCGCAGTCTTCACACAGACGATCGTAGGCTTTGTTCTGGTAAAAGCACAAAACAAAATGCACACAAACATGTCCTTGCTCTTGATATACAATCACTGATGAACAACTTTGGTTTTAATGAGAGAGAGAAAAAAACTACACGAGGGTGGATTAGAACCCAAAACCTCAGAAATGCTTGACAAAAGTTCTACCACTAGACCACTGTTTAATTTTATTATTAATACGTTTATTATTCATTTATATTAATATAGTCGCTTGCAATGTGGGCAGGGCCCGCGTGTGCTGCGGGGCCCCCCCGCGGCACGGGCCCCAGTGCGGCTGCACTGCCTGCACTGTCTGTAGTTACGCCACTGCTGTGGAGCAGAGTCCAGGATGGACTCCAGAGGGGCCCATCTGTCACATCAAAACCAAGTGTTTGGTCACGGGTGACTAAGAAGGGGAGCTTTTTTTGCAATTATTATATTTAATATATTAAATAATTATATCCTGGTCTTTTCACATTTCAGTGTGAAATTGGTGGTATTTTGTACAACATTACATATATCATGGCTAAGTTCCTTAATAATTATTGTTTTTATAATGTATATTTATGTATAATATAGATTTCAAATATCCTTTTAGGCCGATCCACAACCAGTAGCTCAGTGCGATTTCTTGAAACCTGGCAAAAAGTTCAAGCTACCAGCTTCCCTCTGCCTTCCCCCTCTAAATCCAGATGGGTCACCAAAAAAGCTTTTTAGAGCCCTGAAAGTAAGTTATATTTCATAACAAATCAACCAGTTGGTCTAATGTAAAAGATTCAGTAGTATATATATATGGCAGTGTAGGTAAGGTCTTTTCACCATTTCTTTTAGGAAGTTGTGCCAGACTGCACTCTCTTTTCTGTCATGTGTGACAGCAGTGAGACAGACAGAGGCTCTGAGTCAGGTAGTCAGGATTTCACCAGCAGTCAGGGAGAGCAGGATGCTCAGGGAGAGGAATTCAATGTGTTCAGCAGCTTAGCTCAGCCCCACAGTGAACATGGTAGTGCTCTGAGCTATCCTAAGTGCACAACATTTTATGATGCCTTCATTAAACTGAACCCAGATCAAGTGGTGGAACTAGAGAGAAACACAAGAAAACAGAGCATAGAACCACTCTGGCATGATGCACGCAAGCTGCGCATAACAGCAAGCACAGCCAGCAAGGTGCCTCAGCGTGAGACAACTTGACCCGGTTAAGTTTTTCAATGAACACCTCTACCCAAAGTTCCAGAGAAGTGTGGCCACAAGGTATGGGAAAGAAAGCGAGGGACTTGCAAAGGAGCAGATTAGGGAGAGGGGCTGCATAGTGATGGACAGAGGGTTGGTGGTGTGTGCAGGAGACCCATGGCTGGCAGCAAGCCCTGATGGTATCACTGATAACAAGCTGCTAGAAGTAAAATGCCCCATCACACTCAGTGCTTGCACATCCCTTCATGATGCACTCACTGCAACAAACCAAGACATCAGAGTGGAGGGTGGGCAGTACATTTTGAACCCAAAAGGCCCCAGAGGTTACTACAGGCAGGTACAGTTAGGGATGCACTGTCTCGGGCTGAAAACATCCTGTCTTGTTATTTGGACCCCAATACAGCACCTGGAGCTTGATGTGCCTTATGACAAGGGTTTTGTCAATACATATATGCAAAGGCTACGTAGCTTTTACTTTAAACACATGCTGCCAAAAGTTGTGGATGAATTTGTAGAGGGAAGACTGCAGATGAGTGACAGCTACATGAAAATGGTTTAAAAAGCAGCTCAGTAGTGCTGATCTAAAATCAGTCTAGCAAGAAAAAAGGTGTTTTCTTAAAAAAAAAAAGTTTTTTCACTTTTTACATTAAATACATAAATACATTAAAAACAGCAGAAATCATATTCTACAGTACTTTATTCATCAGTCAATAAATCAGTTAATCAGTATTTGTTAGTGTTCATTACTAAATATATAATTTCATTTTTTATTTACAATCCATGTGAAACATTTTGATACAAGTGCAACACTACAAATATTATAATGCATGTTTTTGACATTTTAAAATATGTAATAAAAAAAAAGTTATCTCGTATCAAATTAAGTCGTGGTTCAGTCCTGCTTTATTTTGGTACAAGTGGTTTCCCCAAATTTGAAAGTGCTGCACAAACAATTAATATTTTATCTATTGTGCAGAGACTGTCATCATTTCTCCATTTGACTGAACATACTGACTGGCAGGGTGTTCCGCAGAATTCTGAATGACTTCTGGATTGAATGAATTCTGGATTCTCACTCATGACATTTTTCTAGAGTGTGTCACCTCTAATCCTGTCAATTGTTTTCTTCCCTTTGTAGATGCTGGTACATGAAGACGGACACATTTGTTGGCAAAATATTCAGGAAAATTGAAGCCTCTATCAGCCATTACATGGTCTCCTTGTTCAAGAAGGCCAATCAACCCAGAATTTTTTGTTATAATTTTGTCGCTAGCACGACCACCCCAGACTTTTGATAAAAATGTAATAGCTCCTGTTGGACTAATACCAACAAGGAACTTCACAGTATTATGTGATTTGTAGTGGGAGTATGTGATTGCTCGTGCTTGCAAACTAGTTGGCCTCTCAGTGAACACTTCAGTACAGTCTATTATACATCTAACTTTTTGGAAACCTGTAGTCTTGAAGAGGGTGGGGAGATTTCTTCTGATTTCTTTTCTGGATGGCCACCGGACAAGGCATTGTAATTCTTTAGCCATCACATTGAGCCATTCATGAAAGATGTTTGAGACAGTTCCACAACTCACTTTGAAGCGAAAAGCTAGCTCTTGATGAGTTAAACCTAGACGAAGTTTCATCAGGACCACAAGAAACTGCTCGGGAAGGGTAAGTATGGTTGATGATGCATTCCATATTGATGTCAGGTAAGTGAGGAGGGTGAAAAACACAGAAATAGATGGTAGACCAGTGTAAAAATGAGTGTGCTTGTCATCATTTAAAATAAAATCGGACAGACTGACAAACATATGATCTTGTAGTTGTTTTTCTTGAGATTCCAGTTTCTTCTCCAGTGAAGCCATTTTTCTTTTTAATTCAATGTTTTCATTCTGTAGCTGGTCAATGTCTGCCATTGACAGATCTGTACCCACAGCAGTGCATCCTTCTTCAGGGTCAGCCTGTGTGACCTCTAAGGAAGGTGAATCCATGGGCGCAACCACAGATGATCTCCTCTGACTCCTCTGGTATCGCTCCAACTTCTGTGAACCATCAGTGGTGTTTTTGTGTGCGAATATTGATGGAACATAATCAGGATGGCATGGGTCCACTGATGGTGCACCTAAAATAAAACAAGTGACAGGAACTGTCAACACTAACTGTTCCTGTCACTTGTTTTATTAACTACTACATTGAGGTAACGTTAATGTGTAAAATTAATGTATACAATGTTATCTACGTGTGTACCAATAAATGTAGATAATTCATAACTATTGCAGGCTTGTTACTGGTCAGCCAGCTAATATCTGTCGCTTATCATGAGTTTGTTACCTGTAACGAAGTGAGTGTTACAAATCCTTGAATTCTTGCCTGGCAGCCAAGCCTCTCTTCGCACAGCGGTTATCCATGCTTGCCGTCTCGTCTGGCCTTTAGGAAACCGAAACATTTTTATTTTTGACAAGGCGTTTGTTCCAGAGGTCAGGTTGCATCCCACAGCACAACAAGCTGAGCCCAACTTCGTTCTACTCATCACCTTATCTTTAACTGCGTTTGTAGTCGGCGCCATATTACTAGTGAGACCACTGATCCATATATAATGACTATATAATATTATATAATTATAATAATATATTATAATATAATTATAATTATTATATACAGTGAGTCTGACCGATAAACAAACACAGACCGGAAGATAACTTAGGGCCAGACGCGTGACCATGGCAACGCACGTGCGTTCGGTGAAACCGTCTATATATTGTTTTGAACACAATATAATTTGTATTTGCAGTTTATTATTTGTATGGACAACATTTAACAAATATGCAAACCTAGGAGGAAGAACAAAGGAAAAACATTTTATCTAAATCCCTTTCACTGTTTTTGCAGATATTTCTAAATGATCAGCATAGAAAAAGTGAGAAGCCTGCAAATTTTGTTTATGTGTACCTATAGTGTGTTATATAATTATCTGGGCTCGGACGCTGGTATGCATTTAAGCTTGTACATTTGTGCTTAAAAGAAACTAACTTAAAATGTTTCAGAGTTGCAGAAAACATGCATCCTCAATACTCATGAAAAAGCTCTTACCTTCCTCAATAAAAGTGCGCATATAGCCAGAAATGAGGGTCAGCTTCTCTTTGGTTATGTCACCCTCATCATCGTCGTCATCTTCTGTTAGTTTTGGCCAGGTAATTTTCTGGAGGACAGTCTACAAGCGTAGTAAGATGTGAGATCAAGAGTCTCTGATCCAAAATTAAAATATGGTTATGCTTCTGTGTTCCTGTGGCTCAGTAGAGCATTGTGACCCAAGGTTTTGGGTTTGATTTCCAAGGAAAACACATACTAATAAAATGTATAGCTGGAATGCATTGTAAGTTGGTTCAGATAAACGCATCTGCTAAATGCATACATTTGTTATAACACAATTTTAAAAAGGTTATGTAGGTAATGGTAATTACATTTACCTGTGAATCAATAACTTCTGTTGACTCCCTTGGAAAAAGGACCCTGTGAACATCCTGTCTTTGGGAAATAAGTGGCCAGATCCCAGTGTCCTTCATCCCTCTGCGCAAGTCTTTGATTTGTTTCTTTACACGTCCAAGAACCTGAAAATATGAACAAAAAATAAAAAATCTAATTTAAAGAAACAATGTTTAAGGATTATTTAACAAAACTGTTACACATTAACTTGAATATATTTTTAATATTCACCATGCACTATGATCATGCATATTTCACTAGCTTAGCTCAGCCCCACAGTGAACATGGTAGTGGAGCTTGATGTGCCTTATGACAAGGGTTTTGTCAATACATATATGCAAAGGCTACGTAGCTTTTACTTTAAACACATGCTGCCAAAAGTTGTGGATGAATTTGTAGAGGGAAGACTGCAGTTGAGTGACAACTACATGAAAATGGTTTCAAAAGCAACTCAGTAGTGCTGATCTAAAATCAGTCTAGCAAGAAAAAGGGTGTTTTCTTAAAAAAAAATAATAATGCTTTTTCGCTTTTTACATAAATGCATTAAAAACAGCAGAAATCGTATTCATCAGTCAATAAATCAGTTAATCAGTATTTGTTAGTGTTCATTACTAAATATATATTTTCATTTTTTATTTACAATCCATGTGAAACATTTTGATACAAGTGCAACACTACAAATATTATAATGCATGTTTTTGACATTTTAAAATATGTAATAAAAAAAAAGTTATCTCGTATCAAATTAAGTCGTGGTTCAGTCCTGCTTTATTTTGGTACAAGTGGTTTCCCCAAATTTGAAAGTGCTGCACAAACAATTAATATTTTATCTATTGTGCAAAGACTGTTATCATTTCTCCGTTTGACCATACTGACTGGCAGGGTGTTCCGCAGAATTCTGAATGACTTCTGGATTGAATGAATTCTGGATTCTCACTCATGACATTTTTCTAGAGTGTGTCACCTCTAATCCTGTCAATTGTTTTCTTCCCTTTGTAGATGCTGGTACATGAAGACGGACACATTTGTTGGCAAAATATTCAGGAAAATTGAAGCCTCTATCAGCCATTACATGGTCTCCTTGTTCAAGAAGGCCAATCAACCCAGAATTTTTTGTTATAATTTTGTCGCTAGCACGACCACCCCAGACTTTTGATAAAAAATTACTAAATATATATTTTCATTTTTTATTTACAATCCATGTGAAACATTTTGATACAAGTGCAACAAATATTATAATGCATGGTTTTGACATTTTAAAATATGTAATACAAAAAAAAGTTATCTTGTATCAAATTAAGTTGTGGTTCAGTCCTGCTTTATTTTGGTACAAGTGGTTTCCCCAAATTTGAAAGTGCTGCACAAACAATTAATATTTTATCTATTGTGCAAAGACTGTTATCATTTCTCCGTTTGACCATACTGACTGGCAGGGTGTTCCGCAGAATTCTGAATGACTTCAATTTTCCTATGGCCCTTTCCACATGGATTCTCACTCGTGACATTTTTCTAGAGTGTGTCACCTCTAATCCTGTCAATTGTTTTCTTCCCTTTGTAGATGCTGGTACATGAAGACGGACACATTTGTTGGCATTGTTGGCAAGAAAATTGAAGCCTCTATCAGCCATTACATGGTCTCCTTGTTCAAGAAGGTCAATCAACACAATCAACACTGTTATAACTTTGTCGCTAGCACGACCACCCCAGACTTTTGATAAAAATGTAATAGCTCCTGTTGGACTAATACCAACAAGGAACTTCACAGTATTATGTGATTTGTAGTGGGAGTATGTGATTGCTCGTGCTTGCAAACTAGTTGGCCTCTCAGTGAACACTTCAGTACAGTCTATTGGCGCTTTTCCACTGCATGGTACGGCTCGGTACGGTTCACTTTTTGTGGGTTTTCCACTGGGTACAGTACCTGGTACTTTTTTTTAGTACCACCTCGGTTGGGGTTCCAAGT
>NW_015631751.1:26231-32526 GCF_001515625.1 Sinocyclocheilus rhinocerous
TCAGTCCTGCTTTATTTTGGTACAAGTGGTTTCCCCAAATTTGAAAGTGCTGCACAAACAATTAATATTTTATCTATTGTGCAAAGACTGTTATCATTTCTCCGTTTGACCGAACATACTGACTGGCAGGGTGTTCCGCAGAACTCTGAATGACTTCAGTTTTCCTATGGCCCTTTCCACATGGATTCTCACTCGTGACATTTTTCTAGAGTGTGTCACCTCTAATCCTGTCAATTGTTTTATTCCCTTTGTAGATGCTGGTACATGAAGACGGATACATTTGTTGGCAAAATATTCAGGAAAATTGAAGCCTCTATCAGCCATTACATGGTCTCCTTGTTCAAGAAGGCCAATCAACCCAGAATTTTTTTTTATTTACAATCCATGTGAAACATTTTGATACAAGTGCAACAAATATTATAATGCATGGTTTTGACATTTTAAAATATGTAATACAAAAAAAAGTTATCTTGTATCAAATTAAGTTGTGGTTCAGTCCTGCTTTATTTTGGTACAAATGGTTTCCCCAAATTTGAAAGTGCTGCACAAACAATTAATAGTTTATCTATTGTGCAAAGACTGTTATCATTTCTCTGTTTGACCATACTGACTGGCAGGATGTTCCGCAGAACTCTGAATGACTTCAGTTTTCCTATGGCCCTTTCCACATGGATTCTCACTCGTGACATTTTTCTAGAGTGTGTCACCTCTAATCCTGTCAATTGTTTTCTTCCCTTTGTAGATGCTGGTACATGAAGACGGACACATTTGTGGGGTGGGGAGATTTCTTCTGATTTCTTTCTGGATGGCCACCGGACAAGGCATTGTAATTCTTTAGCCATCACATCGAGCCATTCATGAAAGATGTTTGAGACAGTTCCACAACTCACTTTGAAGCGAAAAGCTAGGTCTTGATGAGTTAAGCCTAGACGAAGCTTCATCAGGACCACAAGAAACTGCTCGGGAAGGGTAAGTATGGTTGATGATGCATTCCATATTGATGTCAGGTAAGTGAGGAGGGTGAAAAACACAGAAATAGATGGTAGACCAGTGTAAAAATGAGTGTGCTTGTCATCATTTAAAATAAAATCGGACAGACTGACAAACATATGATCTTGTAGTTGTTTTTCTTGAGATTCCAGTTTCTTCTCCAGTGAAGCCATTTTTCTTTTTAATTCAATGTTTTCATTCTGTAGCTGGTCAATGTCTGCCATTGACAGATCTGTACCCACAGCAGTGCATCCTTCTTCAGGGTCAGCCTGTGTGACCTCTAAGGAAGGTGAATCCATGGGCGCAACCACAGATGATCTCCTCTGACTCCTCTGGTATCGCTCCAACTTCTGTGAACCATCAGTGGTGTTTTTGCGTGCGAATATTGATGGAACATAATCAGGATGGCATGGGTCCACTGATGGTGCACCTAAAATAAAACAAGTGACCGGAACAGTTAGTGTTGACAGTATTGAACCTTGCTGCGCATCATACATCCTTTGCATAATCCATAAATTTTCTGGTTACATGCACATTTTTGTGTAAAAAATTAATTCTATGATATTGCTTAAAAATTATTAAAACATATTAGTAGCCTACTATTACAATGAAATTAGATCAAAGTCAAATTTATTTGTAGCACTTTTCACAATGCATTGTTACAAAGAAGCTTTACAGATAAAATGTATCAGTGATAATGTAGTAAATTCGTCAGTGAAAATGTAGTAAAAGTACTTATTTAGTAATTCATTTAAAGCTTCATTAGAAAAGCTATGCGTTATTGTATTTGTTATGTCCCCAGGGAGCAAGCCAAAGGCGACTGTTAAATACTGTGTTATAGTTCAAATCGTAGCTAAAGCGAATCAACAAAAAAATCTACATTGAGGTAACGTTAATCTATGTGTGTACCAATAAATGTAGCTAATTCATAACTATTGCAGGCTTGTTACTGGTCAGCTAGCTAATATCTGTCACTTATCGTGAGTTTGTTACCTGTAACGAAGTGAGTGTTACAGATCCTTGAATTCACTGCAGTCAGCCAAGCCTCTCTTCGCACAGCGGTTATCCATGCTTGCCGTCTCGTCTGGTGATTCTTGTTCTTCACCTCCCCAGGTACCACTGTGGTTATTATCATGTCACTTTACTGTATCATTTTTTAATAATTGCTTACCAAAATCCTGGCCGATGCTATTTACGTTGCTAAAAAGACATAATTTTAATTTTTATTATTGACAAGGCGTTTTTTCCAGAGGTCAGTTTGCATCCCACAGCACAACAAGCTGAGCCCAACTTCGGTCTACTCATCACCTTAACTTTAACTGCGTTTGTAGTCGGCGCCATATTACTAGTGAGACCACTGATCCATATATAATGACTATATAATATTATATAATTATAATATAATAATAATAATATATTATAATATAATTATTATATACAGTGAGTCTGACCAATAAACAAACACAGACCGGAAGTTAACTTAGGGCCAGACGCGTGACCATGACAACGCGCGTGCGTTCGATGAAACCGTCTATAATATTAGATTTTGGCCTTTTACCATCAATGAACACTTTTTTTTGTGTGTTAGTGGGAGAAGATATGTTCTGAAACGCAACATGATGTAGACGCTGAAAAGAGGTAAGCTTTACTTTTGTCTTTTTAACTTACTCGTTTATTGCGTTTGTGGTCAAAAAAGGAACTTTTAAACTGAATTTCTGAATCGCTAAGAATAATGCTTCAATAATTAGAAACGTGTTATGAATACTTATGAAAACGTAGAGTTTGTTCCCGCTACTGAGAGAAAAAAAGTTCGGTCACAATATTCTCATATTCTCTATAAGGGGCGGCCCGGGCCTGGGCGCGGGTTACTTTTGAGGTTTGGTTTATATTATATTCTAAAATACATCGGCTGCATGTCTATATGTATGTATTATCTATCTATTAAGTAATGGCGATCTCAATTCAGACACACACGCAAAATTATTCCTATATGACAACGATTCCTCTGTCTAGTAAACCTTCGAAATTATGATCACAACAGTAAATTTAAACCGGCGTTCCCTCTGCCGCTGATCCGGAGAGAGCGCCATAAACTGATAAGGTAGACATACAAAATGTGCAGAGCGGTGGATCTCCAGTTTTAAAGTGTTTGATTTTAAAATGTTGTGTTGTTTCTGTTATATTTCATTTTAATTATGTGGGGCAATATTGAAAGTGCCAGATTTGACTTCCAAAAGTGTATAAAACAATTGAAACGCTAGCATTATCAGTTATTTTATGCTGTTTAATACTGTTGTTTTTCTCTCCATCCATCTTTCCATACATCCAGCTGTGCAACAAGTGATGGTGCAAGAACTTAGAACGGAATAATTGGAGGTAACAATTCATATATAATTTTTTTTGTTAATTTCACACTTTACTAATAATTGCTTACAGGTGTGGAACGACACGATGGTGAGTAATTAATGACAGAATTTTCATATTTGGGTGAACTAAACCTTTAATATGATGCTCCACCTAAAAATGCAAATTCTTGTTTACTCATCCATGTGCCGTCCCTGATACATATATAATCTTAATTTTCTTCACTTTAAAAATCAATGCAATGTGAATGTGACTGTAATCCATACGTCCCTGTATGAATCTCTTCTGAGCTAAAAGTAAAATGTGTTTGTGAAAAAAAAAAGAAGTTTTATTTCAAACTATAATCATTGCTTTCGGCCAACTGTCATCCATCCATTCATGGGTTCATGCTTAATGTAAATGTCAACACATTGTGAAGTGTGATGTGTGTTGTGAAACTAAAGGAAGAGGTGACAGTCCTAAGTGCTTCCACATCACTTACATGAGCTTCAGAAGACACTTGTCACTCTTCACAACATCCGGATAAATCACTTAATGCAATCATGAACTAATGTATGACAGTCAGCCCAAAATATAGTTTTTTTTAGTTTAACAAAATTTAAAATACTTTTTTTTTTTTTTTTTTAAATACTAAATTAGGTTCTGATCAGGTGACTGAATTGGCCATTCTCCAATTAGCTTTAAAAACTCTTGTCGCTTTAGCAACAAATCATTGTTGTGGTGTATAGCAGCAGAACCTGAGCAGATTTTTCTGTTCTCTTTCCAAATTAATTTTGCTTCCAACTTCATTTGCCATCAGCAGTTTCACCATCATTAAAGATGAGTTGGTCAAATAATGCTTTCATTCCCAAACTATATGGAGTCACTGTATAGTTGTGATTTTGTGTGTATGCACCATAACAAGCCGCATTTTGTTTTACTTTTCAGACCAGCCCTGTGGAACAATGTAGAGAAGTTGTAATTTGATGCTTAATTGTCTACCTCTTGGAAAATCCTGAGAATCTCATCAAGCATTATCAGGTGAGCATCTGAAATAGATCAACGACCAAGTTACGCTCCAAACCTAAATAAACAACTTATATAATAGCAGTTAATTAAATTAAACCAAAATAGATATAAATAAAATGAATGGCTGTAAGACACTTATTGTATTTTAAAATATAAATGTCAATTTCAAAATATTGTCTCATTTTGTGTCATTTCATAGCAATGCATTTTTTGCACTGAGAAACAATTTGAAAAATACCAAGTGGTGTTGTAAATAAATACACATTTGCTATGTGTGTGTTTTTTTTTTTAAGGATACTCATGGGAACAAGGAGGAACTGGTAAATGTTAAGTAAACACAACTGTCAATTACTTAGTAGATTCTATGGTGCTACATATTTTTTAAGTACAGAATGTTGGTTTAACTCAATTATATTTTTAATATAAATGAGCTTAAATGTTAAGTTTAACACAACTTGAAATTACTTAGTAGATGATGTTGCATGTTTTAAGTAAAGAATGTTGAGTGAACTCAAATATTTAAGTTCATATAACAAAGATTATCTTGTTTATTTTAAGTAAAATTGTTCCAAGTTGGGTTTACTTAAAAAGTGTGATGCAAAAATGGTGCATATATATTTTAAGTAAATCCAACACATAATTTTTACCAGTGTACATAAATGCATATATGTATATACATACATATGCACTTGTACGGCCCCTCATACACAAGCACAAACACACACACATATTGTCACGGATCGGCCAGGTTCACTCACCACCCAATCACAGCGCACATTGAACTATTCCATTGAACTGCTTACGCACCTGCCTTTCTACACCCAGCCTCTGTTGCCATAAATAAAAATCCTCTGTCGTTTATAACCTTCTGTGTGAGTCTCCTTCCATAACACACACACACACATATATATATATATATTTGCAGGTGTTTTGAGTTGATTAGCTGATTGGCATGTCACCATATTCTAATTTGTTGAGATAGTGAATTGGTGGGTTTTTGATAAATGTGAGCCAAAATCATCACAATTAAAAGAACCAAAGACTTAAACTACTTCAGTCTGTGTGCATTGAATTTATTTAATACACAAGTTTCACAATTTGAGTTGAATTACTGAAATAAATGATCTTTTCCACGACATTCTAATTTATTGAGATGCACCTGTATATATATATATGTGTGTGTATGTATATATATAAATGTATAACTATATATATGTATATAAAACTCTCAAAAATCCATTAAAATTAAACACCGTTTGAGCTACAGATATCTAACCAACTGTAGATTTCTAAGAATACTATTCTGCATGTTGCACAAGACTTATTATGAGTACACTTTTGATATATAAGTACACAATATTCAACCCAATTATATCCACTTTTTTTAATGATTTTCAAGAGGAACAGTATTTAAAAGAGACAGTCAGTAATAAAATAGAAAATATTGCAAAAAGAATCATACACAAAATACACATGTAGTTATAAAACCCCAAATAGTGCAATTCTAAAAATGTAAACATTGGGATATAAATTACATTGCCTATGCCTTTTCTAGGGTTAATGTCCTATTCTTGCACACAAGACACAGTGCCATGGAGATTGTTCATCGGGGACAGGTGAAGCCAGGCAGGAATTGTGAAACCAATGCTCCCTTTCAAGGGAACTTCGAACTGCGTCCTCTAGGGGTCGCTATGGGGAACGCCTCGCCGTGACCCGTGTCTGAAGCATACATTGAAAAAACACCAACAACACGTTGGCCGGCGACAGCCCATGACATTACTACCGGTGCGACTATTAGTATAAATAGGTGCCGGGAGAACATGTCATTCTCTTCTTCGTCTTCACTGACCGTTCTGTTTGAAGCGTGCATTTCCAAGGAAAAAGTAAGAGCTATCTCTATTAGGTGTGTGCATCCATGTCATCGCTATTTGAC
>NW_015631751.1:34536-35074 GCF_001515625.1 Sinocyclocheilus rhinocerous
ACTATTAGTATAAATAGGCGCCGGGAGAACATGTCATTCTCTTCTTCGTCTTCACTGACTGTTTTGTTTGAAGCGTGCATTTGAACGCGGTAAGAGCGATCTCTATCCTATTATTATGGCGAGCACTAGAAGAACGTTTAGAGGATGTGTGCATCCGTGTCGTCTCTATTTGACACCTGATGACACACATGATCTCTGCGTTTTTTGTTTGGGCGAGAAGCACGCACGCGATGTCCTTGAGGGGGCAATTTGCGTGCATTGTGAGCGTTTTTCGATGAAAAAGCTCCGCTCTTGTTTGTCTCTTTTTTCGAGAAAAGAGGGGCAGCCATCTGCTTCCCGTGGTTCAGGACCTGCCGCTGCTGAGGCATGGAGGAGAATGAGCTCATGGGGATCGCAGGTGGACCTGGCCAATGAGTTTAAAGAGGGGCTTTCCCTCTCGCGCTCGTCGGCTGTGGACGAGAGAGAGCCGCTGGAGGATGATGTTATTTCTCTAACATCGTCTGATCCGGGGGCCAGTGCTCTGCTGGGTTCAGCCCAG
>NW_015631751.1:35274-38851 GCF_001515625.1 Sinocyclocheilus rhinocerous
ATTTATTGTGCTGGTGGTTATGTGTGTATAATCCTTCTGTGAGATTTCTTTGCAGTGTTTTTCCGGGACCTGTGTGTTTCTGTCCTCCTCTAAGGTAGGTCCTCTATGAGCACACCTTTGCTGGATTCAGAAACCAGGTGCTTGACTTGCAGTGTTACCTCACTCGTCGACATTATGTCCAGCTGGTATGATAGCCCTGGACGACACTGCAAAAAAATTCCTGGATGTCCGGGCTCCAGGATATCCCCTCTTGCTGAGGCATCGAGCGGGAAGTATAGGTGGCATTTGCGAGAACCTTCTTGTGTATGCTGTCTCAGGCAGTGCTCCCCTCGCCTTAGAGGGTCGTATTTGAGCTTGCCTCTCCCGTTTGGCCCAGTACCTCCGAGTATCTGTGATTAGATGCCTGGAATGTTAATCCATGCTATGGTAAGTGCACATGCTAAGCTCTGTGCACTTTCTGAAATCCACATAGTGGTAAGTGTGCACGTTGAACACTTTGCGCACTTTCTAAAATCCACATAAGTGGTAAGTGTGCACGCTAGACTTTGCGCACTTTCTGAAATCCTGTACGGTAAGGGTTACGCGTTATAACTTCGTTCCCTTTCTCTGAGTTGGTTAGACCCCGGTACCTTGGGCTCCACTCAACCAGTGTGTCTCTAATTTGACACACTTGGAAGTATCGCTCCCCTCACCATTGAGGGTTACTATGAGCATGCTGCTTCCTATCGAGTGCCCGGGTTCGCTCCGTGGGCTGCTCTCGTGGTAATATTAGCAGTGCTCCCCTTTTACCAAAGGGTTGCCTATGAGCGCGCTATTCTTTCTGAATTCAAAGTTCTCCTCTCACGTGAGAGCTGAGTTCTCTTTTTTTCCCAGAGCACTTGGAACCAGCAGTATCAGGTGAACATAGGCCCTTCATTCCGCTTCTCTGATGCGCTGAGTTTTTTGGCTAGCTTGCAATACGCTTACCCTCTGATTTCTAACGATCATGCTGTGCGAGCCCCCCTCTCGTTGAGAGCTGGGTCTATGCTCCCTCAGCTAGGTAACTTACTGCTAGCAGTTCCAGCATTGGAACTGATATGGCAGTTTTGGATGGATTTATGTCAAAGGCATCGGGAATTTCTGGGAATTGTAAAACTGTTTGGTTTGCCTCTGATTTCTAACGATCATGCTGTGCGAGCCCCCCTCTCGTTGAGAGCTGGGTCTATGCTCCCTCAGCTAGGTAACTTACTGCTAGCAGTTCCAGCATTGGAACTGATATGGCAGTTTTGGATGGATTTATGTCAAAGGCATCGGGAATTTCTGGGAATTGTAAAACTGTTTGGTTTGCCATCTATAGGATTTAAGAAATAAACATAAAAAAATTCAGAAATGCAGTACATACAGCACATAAACAGAATTTCTAACAAAGGAATTTCTTCAAAATTAAGCACAAAGTTTTTTTTTCCTTTCCTTTCCTTTCCTTTCCCTTGCAAAATATTTTTCTGTTTATTGGTAATACCTCCATCTCAAACACCCCACAACTGTTGCCATCCTTTTGGAATGTGTGGGCTATTGAGCCAGTCTGCCATTTAATCCCTGTCCATTCCTCTTTTCCAAGCCTGTTTTGTCTCATTTTGAAGTATTCTCTTAAAAAAAAAAAAAAAAACAGATTCATAAATACTGGTCATAACTATAATCACTCAATACCATTTGAAATGTAACATGTGATGCGTTACTGGAATTTCTGGGCAGCTTGTCTTGTAATTTCAAGGTCATCTCTCATAGGATCCATGACAAATATTTTTCCAGACAAAGTATGAAGATACTGGCCAGAAAAGGAAAACAAAATATGATAATGTGACATTGTTTTAGTATTTAAAATTGAGTGTGTGTGTGTGTGTGTGTGTGTGTGAACAATGGTTAATCAACAATGAAGATGTAAGTGAATGCATGCTTTCATTCATACAGATTTCAAATCTAATACTGTACATAGTCTTATGTTCAATACTCACCACAAATTGCCAGTGATTACTGTTGATATTCACAAAGGAAATTGCTCCATCATAAGATTCGAAGTTCACCTGTGAAAACATACACTAATTAAGCACCTTGCACTACTGTACACTTTGAGAAAAAAATTTCATTGCACACTTACTGTGCAGTGTAATAACCCATTTAAATTAAAAAGTACTGCCATGTTTAAGAAAATTTCAATGTGAAATGAACTCACATTTGACAAACCCTGTCGAGCCATCTGCTGACGTGTGCCGTGCAGAATTACGTCTGTCACATAGTGATTCAGTAGGAACAGATGACCAGTCTTCTTGTGTTTTTGTAGCACTGCCCACATGTAACATTCCATGGCCTGAAGCATTACATTAACAAAAGTAACAAACGTTTATATAAACTGAGAAGCTATAACCATCAAATTGACAGAATTTTTCAATTAACAGAATGTTCAAATGAGCCACTATTTAAATTCCAAATTGTCAAAAATTCCATCCCTCCCTCCCTGTATTCCTTCCTTCCTTTATTTCTTCCTGGTTACCTCTTACTCCTATGACCCAGAGCTTATGACCTGGATGTTGTGGTATTAACTGTCAACTTTTGAAAAGTTTTCTTCTTTCACAGACCTACCTCGCCATTTAACAGTTCGTGGGGCCTTAGTGTTGTGAAGTCTGCATGTCTCAGAGTGTATGTTGCTTTGAACAATGACACAACCATCTCTGTTTCTGGACATGTCCACAAAAATTCCACCTATAAAATGAGTAGAATTACATTATTTATAAAATAACATTCATATCTAAAAAATGTATTTGGATTAATGTGATTGTTGTTATTGACATGGACTGAAGTTGTCGCATGACTTACCTGTTCAGATACAGTCATGTCACATAATTTCCTGTCTTTGGGCAGGTTACTGTCTATTGTTTCATCCCTCTTGGATGGCGTTACTTTGGTTTTAGGTTTGGACTCTTTTTTTGGAACCGAATAGTACTTTGACTGTTCAGCTTTTTTTGGGTGCTGGCTCTTCCTGTTTAGCCCAGTTTTCCTCAGCAAACACCACAGTCTTCTTTGGCCTCATTGGCCTCACAAGGAGGTTCTCTGGTAAACTGTGATTAATGATGTGCTCTCTGTGGGTGCTTTCACACTAGCACTTTTGGTGCGCACCCGGGTTCGATTGACGTCAGAGTTCGGTACGTTTGGATGATGTGAACGCTGTCTTCCGAACTCGGGTGCGCACCCGCGAACCGTACCCGAGTCCGCTTAAAAAGGGTGGTCTGTGGTACGGTTCAAGTGAACTCCGGTACGGTTCGCTGCTGATGTGAACACAATCGTACCAAATCACGGAAGTGAACCGAATGACGTATTATTTGATAAAAATGTGTGTTTATGTGTGTTTCACTCACTTTCCTGTCAAGCGTGACTGACACGCTGCAAGCAGAGAGTTGTATATCTCATTTCTATTCGCCTTCAGAGTTCTTTAGAGCATTTGCAGTACATTCGTAAGGCAGACGTAAGTCCCGTTATGTACCAAAGCTTTGTAAACAAAACGAACAGGTAAAAAACGTAAATATATAAAAGTGCAGAGAGCAAT
>NW_015631751.1:54975-63409 GCF_001515625.1 Sinocyclocheilus rhinocerous
ATTTATTGTGCTGGTGGTTATGTGTGTATAATCCTTCTGTGAGATTTCTTTGCAGTGTTTTTCCGGGACCTGTGTGTTTCTGTCCTTTCTAAGGTAGGTCCTCTGTGAGCACACCTTTGCTGGATTCAGAAACCAGGTGCATCGTCTTGCAGTGTTACCTCACTCGTCGACATTATGTCCAGCCGGTATGATAGCCCTTGTTCCGGCTTCATGCTTCCTGGATCATGCGGCCAGGTCAGAGGCTTCTGCGGGAGCCTTCTTGATCATCAGGCCCCCGCCACGACACTGCAAAAAATTCCTCTTGCTGAGGCATCGAGCGGGAAGTATAGGTGGCATTTGCGAGAACCTTCTTGTGTATGCTGTCTCAGGCAGTGCTCCCTTCGCCTTAGAGGGTCGTATTTGAGCTTGCCTCTCCCGTTTGGCCCAGTACCTCCGGGTATCTGTGATCAGATGCCTGGAAATTTAAAGCCATGCTATGGTAAGTGCACACGCTAAGCTCTGTGCACTTTCTGAAATCCACATAGTGGTAAGTGTGCACGTTGAACACTTTGCGCACTTTCTAAAATCCACAGTAGTGGTAAGTGTGCACGCTGCGCACTTTCTAAAATCCACATAAGTGGTAAGTGTGCACGCTAGACTTTGCGCACTTTCTGAAATCCTGTACGGTAAGGGTTACGCGTTATAACTTCGTTCCCTTTCTCTGAGTTGGTTAGACCCCGGTACCTTGGGCTCCACTCAACCAGTGTGTCTCTAATTTGACACACTTGGAAGTATCGCTCCCCTCACCATTGAGGGTTACTATGAGCATGCTACTCCCTATCGAGTGCCCGGGTTCGCTCCGTGGGCTGCTCTCGTGGTAATATTAGCAGTGCTCCCCTTTTACCAAAGGGTTGCCTATGAGCGCGCTATTCTTTCTGAATTCAAAGTTCTCCTCTCACGTGAGAGCTGAGTTCTCTTTTTTTCCCAGAGCACTTGGAACCAGCAGTATCAGGTGAACATAGGCCCTTCATTCCGCTTCTCTGATGCGCTGAGTTTTTTGGCTAGCTTGCAATACGCTTACCCTCTGATTTCTAACGATCATGCTGTGCGAGCCCCCCTCTCGTTGAGAGCTGGGTCTATGCTCCCTCAGCTAGGTAACTTACTGCTAGCAGTTCCAGCATTGGAACTGATATGGCAGTTTTGGATGGATTTATGTCAAAGGCATCGGGAATTTCTGGGAATTGTAAAACTGTTTGGTTTGCCATCTATAGGATTTAAGAAATAAACATAAAAAAATTCAGAAATGCAGTACATACAGCACATAAACAGAATTTCTAACAAAGGAATTTCTTCAAAATTAAGCACAAAGTTTTTTTTTCCTTTCCTTTCCTTTCCTTTCCCTTGCAAAATATTTTTCTGTTTATTGGTAATACCTCCATCTCAAACACCCCACAACTGTTGCCATCCTTTTGGAATGTGTGGGCTATTGAGCCAGTCTGCCATTTAATCCCTGTCCATTCCTCTTTTCCAAGCCTGTTTTGTCTCATTTTGAAGTATTCTCTTAAAAAAAAAAAAAAAACAGATTCATAAATACTGGTCATAACTATAATCACTCAATACCATTTGAAATGTAACATGTGATGCGTTACTGGAATTTCTGGGCAGGCAGCTTGTCAATTTCAAGGTCATCTCTCATAGGATCCATGACAAATATTTTTCCAGACAAAGTATGAAGATACTGGCCAGAAAAGGAAAACAAAATATGATAATGTGACATTGTTTTAGTATTTAAAATTGAGTGTGTGTGTGTGTGTGTGTGTGTGAACAATGGTTAATCAACAATGAAGATGTAAGTGAATGCATGCTTTCATTCATACAGATTTCAAATCTAATACTGTACATAGTCTTATGTTCAATACTCACCACAAATTGCCAGTGATTACTGTTGATATTCACAAAGGAAATTGCTCCATCATAAGATTCGAAGTTCACCTGTAAAAACATACATTAATTAAGCACCTTGCACTACTGTACACTTTGAGAAAAAAATTTCATTGCACACTTACTGTGCAGTGTAATAACCCATTTAAATTAAAAAGTACTGCCATGTTTAAGAAAATTTCAATGTGAAATGAACTCACATTTGACAAACCCTGTCGAGCCATCTGCTGACGTGTGCCGTGCAGAATTACGTCTGTCACATAGTGATTCAGTAGGAACAGATGACCAGTCTTCTTGTGTTCTGCTGATGTGAACGCAATCGTACCAAATCACGGAAGTGAACCGTTATTAATGACGTATTATTTGATAAAAATATGTGTTTGTGTGTGTTTCACTCACTTCCTTGACGAGCGTGACTGACGCGCTGCAAGCAGAGAGCTGTATATCTCATTTCTGTTCACCTTCAGAGTACTAGAGCATTTGCAGTACATTCGTAAGGCAGACGTAAATGCCGTTATGTGCTGAAGCTTTGGAAAGAAAACCAATGGTTCAAAAACATAAATATAAAATTGAAGAGAGCCTTGCTACGCATTTTGCCGTCTTCTCCTGCGCCATCGTTACTAAGCAACGGGGTAAACAGCTGCTGGCTTGATGACGCAAACGAACCGCGGTTCGGACCCAAATAATATAATGTGAACACAGTCCAGCGGGGGCAGGGGGAGGGGGGAGCAATCGAACTCGGGTTCAGACCAAGCAATCGAACCAAGTGTGAAAGCACCCTGTATCTTCCATTTAGGGATGCATACATTCTCTGAATGAATTCTGCCGGTCTGAATTTTCTTTTTTTGTGAAGAATTGAATTTTTCACAATGCCGAACCATGTTTCTACATGGCAATTGGTATCCCTTGTCTTGGCAGAATCTGATGTGTGTCCGGTGTTCTCCTTGTCCGATGCATGTTTCCTCAAATCTCCTAGAAGTGCACCGCTCCACAATGGGTAGATTCCCATATAATTATCCATTAGGACAATGGGGACTTCTGGACAGTGGTAAGCATTCCTGTTATTTTCATCTCCATCTTCCTCAGAATCCACTGTGCTTTTCACTTCCTCAAAGATTTTTTTGAACAGATTTGAATATGGAGATCGGCCCACAATTGTATTGGCTGTCCTTCTTTCTTCTTCATTCTCCCACTTGTCAATGTATTCTTCATGTGCAATGTCTTCTATGGCTTCTTGTTTGTGTCTAATCAGGCCATCAATAAATTAACGGCTGTTACTGACTGTTGCGCTCTCATGGATGGCCAGGAGCACAACACAAATGTGCTTGAAGATTTAATTTGCTGCCTCCACATTACTATGTTTTGAAGCCGGGCAAACACAAATGTGCAGAACTCTTTTAGTCCTTTGTCATCAGTCTTCTTGCCAATGCTGACACTGACAGCCTTGATGATGTGGGCAGAACAGAGATGCAAAACAGTAATTCCTTTTATCTCTGCCCATGTCTTGGTCTTCATGTATACGGCATAGGTCCACTCCAGGTATGTGTCAATGCTTTGTCTATTGAAGGCAAGAACAACAGCTTGCATTAAAGCCCAACTGTAGTCTGTTTCCACCATTTGAACTTTGAGCAAGTCTTGTGCATTATATGGAATAATATTCTGAATATTTTACAGTTAGTTTGACCTTTATCGGTGTCAGAAATTGTGTCAGAGTTTAATTAATTTAAGTGGGTACAGTGTATTAAACATATCAAAAATATGTTTTCGGTACTGTATATAAAAATAATAAAGGTATAATCTGAGAAACCAAGCCTTGTGCATCAGAGGGAATAATATTCTCAATATTCTAGAGTTGGTTTGATACCTTTATCTCAAACGGCCTCAGAGTTTAATTAATTTAAGTGGGTACAGTATGTAAAACATGAAAAATATGGATTCAGTACTGTATATAAAAACAATAAAGGCATAATCTGAAAAACCAATCATTGTGCATTACAGGGAATAATATTTAGAGATTTTTACAGTTGGTTTGATACCTTTATCTCAAATGGCCTCAGAGTTTAATTAATTTAAGTGGGTACAGTATTTAAAACATGAAAAATATGGCTTCAGTACTGTATATAAAAACAATAAAGGCATAATCTGAAAAAGCAATCATTGTGCATTATAGGGAATAATTTTTAGAGATTTTTACAGTTGGTTTGATAAGTTTATCTGAAACGGTGTCAGAGTTTAATTAATTTAAGTGTGTACAGTATATAAAACATGAAAAATATGGATTCAGTACTGCATATAAAAACAATAAAGGCATAATCTGGAAAACAAGCCTTGTGCATTATAGGGAATAATATTCTGAATATTTTACAGTTGGTTTGATGCCTTCATCTCACCATGGACTATTGCAATTATGCAATTAGTGGAATTACTAGTGTTACGTCCTCTGGACATAATTGTTTATTATTTATTATTATTTATCTTTGCTGTGGTGATGTGTTTGTGTATTGTGCAGTTTCCCTTCTCTCTCTCTCTTTCCCTTTCCCTCTGCGCAGTGTTAATTGGACGCAGCTGCAGGTGGTTATGTGGAGGATGGAGCGCGCTTAAAAGCTGAGGAGGATGGCATTGAAGTGGGTCGTTCGGCATTGAGAGCTCGCTGTGTGTGCGTCGTAGAGCTCTGTGGTGTTGGTCGCTGCCATTCTGCCCCAGACATTCATCGCATTTGTTTTCTTTGCGGTAGCTGTTGGGTTGCTGCCGTTTGAGTGAGAGTTCTATGTTCTTGTGTTTGCTTTAATGTACTTTGTTTGTTTTGGAAGCCGTAGGGAGGAGGTTGCCATTTACTTTATGATCCTTTGTTTTCTCCTGTTTTTGGACAGCTAGGGAGTAAGGGGAGATTAATGTGTTTTGTTTGGGTTTTGTTTTGTTAGGTAAGTTAATGTTTAATTATGTCTTAGTTAGCTTCTCTTTTGTTTATTTTGGCCATAACCCTTCCTGAAGATTCACGCTTCCTGTTACATGTTACTTTGTGAATTAAATTCTTCCTTTAAATATACTTTCACTTCGTCATGTTTGTGTGTGAGCTGGGACAGAAGGGGGTGGGCATAGTCGCTAAATTTTTGTTCTCTATTTTTTTCTTTGTCCGGAATCCCCGACCCTAGACTGGGGAGGATGTGACACTAGGAATTTCACTGTTATAATATTTTTCATTTGTTTTAGCCGTTTTCATAATGTAGACAGAGAGATTGCATAAATCTTTGGTGTTGATTTATATAATAAAAAGCCTATAATAAATCCGTACACTAGATGAGGTAAAATACACCATGCATGTGTCCACATTCTATTGATTTGTGCTTACTGGAGAAAGTGCAATACCTGAAATGCAAAAGTAAAATTCTCAAATGTTAACAATCATTACGTTTATAATTTTGAGAAAAATATTTTATCAGTTTAACCATATACAGAATGACGAAAATGTGACTAATATTTCATTGACTAAAAAAACCTGACTAAAATGCTCATACATTTCATTGAATAAACAAAAACAGGACAAGTCTGTCTAAATGTGATAACTAAAAATGTACATTTGAGTAAGACTAAATTAAAAATGGCTGCCAAAATTAATACTGCTGTACGGTTAATTAATAATAATAATAATAATATTGCTAAAATGTCAAGTTTTCATTGACTAAAACTAGACTAAAATACTTAGATTATTAGTCGACAAACTAAATAGGATAAGGTTGACTAAATATGATAAAAACTAACAAGGACATTTTAGCCCCGGACTAAAATGAAAATAGCTGACAAAATTAACACTACGGCAGACTTGAACAGGGAACAGCCGGCGGATTTGACTGAGGAACGGCCGGCGGGCTTGACTGAGGAACGGCCGGCGGGCTTGACTGAGGAACGGCCGGCGGGCTTGACTGAGGAACGGCCGGCGGGCTTGACTGAGGAACGGCCGGCGGGCTTGACTGAGGAACGGCCGGCGGGCTTGACTGAGGAACGGCCGGCGGGCTTGACTGAGGAACGGCCGGCGGGCTTGACTGAGGAACGGCCGGCGGGCTTGACTGAGGAACGGCCGGCGGGCTTGACTGAGGAACGGCCGGCGGGCTTGACTGAGGAACGGCCGGCGGGCTTGACTGAGGAACGGCCGGCGGGCTTGACTGAGGAACGGCCGGCGGGCTTGACTGAGGAACGGCCGGCGGGCTTGACTGAGGAACGGCCGGCGGGCTTGACTGAGGAACGGCCGGCGGGCTTGACTGAGGAACGGCCGGCGGGCTTGACTGAGGAACGGCCGGCGGGCTTGACTGAGGAACGGCCGGCGGGCTTGACTGAGGAACGGCCGGCGGGCTTGACTGAGGAACGGCCGGCGGGCTTGACTGAGGAACGGCCGGCGGGCTTGACTGAGGAACGGCCGGCGGGCTTGACTGAGGAACGGCCGGCGGGCTTGACTGAGGAACGGCCGGCGGGCTTGACTGAGGAACGGCCGGCGGGCTTGACTGAGGAACGGCCGGCGGGCTTGACTGAGGAACGGCCGGCGGGCTTGACTGAGGAACGGCCGGCGGGCTTGACTGAGGAACGGCCGGCGGGCTTGACTGAGGAACGGCCGGCGGGCTTGACTGAGGAACGGCCGGCGGGCTTGACTGAGGAACGGCCGGCGGGCTTGACTGAGGAACGGCCGGCGGGCTTGACTGAGGAACGGCCGGCGGGCTTGACTGAGGAACGGCCGGCGGGCTTGACTGAGGAACGGCCGGCGGGCTTGACTGAGGAACGGCCGGCGGGCTTGACTGAGGAACGGCCGGCGGGCTTGACTGAGGAACGGCCGGCGGGCTTGACTGAGGAACGGCCGGCGGGCTTGACTGAGGAACGGCCGGCGGGCTTGACTAACTAGGAGACTTTAATTAACATCCAAAGAAAACCAGGAACACACACGTAGCAAGGAAGATGACATTCAAAACCGGACAGAGAACTCACAACAGGAAACACTTTAAATACACAGGACTAGAGGAGGGACACAATGAGGAACACCTGAATTCAATAAACATAATCAAACATGAGGGAGAACTGGGTCATGGAGCACGTGGGGGTGGAGAACACAACCAGTGGTGGACGAAGTACACAAATCAAGTACTTGAGTAAAAGTACAGATCCATATAATAAAATATTACTCCAGTAAAAGTAAAAGTACTCAGTTTTCAATTTTGCTCGAGTGAAAGTACAAAAGTACTTGATTTTTAATGTGCTTAAGTAAAAAGTGCCGATAGATGAATGTTTATTTTGCAGTTTTATATAGGCTACTTTTATAATTTACTTTTATATTAGCATATATATTTTTTATAATCCTAATGCTCAAAATACCTGGGATTTTCCCAAAATAACCAATAAGGAAATAATGAATATAATAAGGAAAATATAATTAGATTTTCATAATGATTTTTTTCTTCTCAAACCTTGTGTAAAAACACCCCTGGCCAAATGCCCCCAGAGGGCATCACTTCCCACTTTGATAATTACACCATGTTCTGAACATCACATCCTTTCTTTCTCCCTCAGATGTAATCTATCTAGGTGGTTGAATAAAAATATTTGCACTTTATTCTTAAATAATTACCTAAATTTAGCACCAGCAAGCTCGTTAGCTAGACAGTTAGCATCAGCTAACATTATTGACATATTTTCAGCATTGTTATGAGTATGAAAAAACATTTGTCTACTCGGCTAGTTGATCCAGATACATAGCCTAAGTTACTATGTGTGTAACATATCGCTTTTTATTTCTCCTCTTTCCTACTACTTGTTTCACTTCTGTTCAGTTTTTATAACCATTTCTTACTATGTGTAAGTAAGTTGTTGTTTTTTAAGTTTGGCAGTGTTATTTTTTAGGATTACTGATAAACTACTGTCGTTTGATTTGTATTATTTGTATTTGTTATTTATTTTAATTTTAGTTAAATTATGTCTGAATTTATTATGTCTGTATAGGTCTTTTATTAAGTTTTAGTTTTATTTAATTTATTTTAATACTTCAACAAACCAAATGGAAATGAAATTATATATTGAATTTATAAATGTGTGTGTATATATATATATATATAGTGTTATTTTAATGTTGTTTTACCTAAAACAGAGACTGATGTTAACGTGTCTGCATTCAAGCATTTCAGTGGGCTTAAACAGATCACCCTTTACAGCAAATTTAGTTCACGAACAACTGACAGCTTTGACCTAAATATGATTTAGATATGAGTTACAATAATGAATACTAAAATTCGATATTAGTAACTTAATTTTAACAGCATCAGACGCGCGCGCGCGCTCACAAGATCTCCCGGTTCTTACTTGTGAATTCAGTTCACTGGAGACTCGCACCAAACGGATCATTTGAATCAGTGAGTTGTCGACTCGAGAACAGCTGCAATCGGATCATTCCAATTCGTGAATGAATCTTTTGGTGCGATTTGCGAACCGATTTAACGGGTTCAATGAAAAGAATCAGTTCGTTCATGAATCAGACACC
>NW_015631751.1:63595-69814 GCF_001515625.1 Sinocyclocheilus rhinocerous
AAGTACCCACACTTGTCTGTATGTACAAAATAATTACCATGCATGTACGACTGTTAAGTACAGCCGTGTTTCTTATTTGTTACCATGTACATACACTTCAGAGAAGTACCTTGTGTTACCACTCATTTGCCTGTAGGTACAAGATATTTGCCATGTATGTACCAGGGAAGTACACTTACTGTAAAATAAAGTGCTACCGAAATGGTCATGCGATCGCATGACAATTTCTGTTACGTCTCAGTTTGAGTTTAAGTTTTTATTTGACCCAGTATGTCATTATTGATTCAGCCTGATGTGAAACAAGACATTTGTTAGGCTTTAGCTAGACTGACAAATCTGAAATGCTTAGAAAAAAAACAGCTTGAGTAAGCTCTTTTTTTATATAAAGTGAATTAATGACTAGTCCTTGAAACAAAAACGTGTTAAATTGCAATAATTGAAAAAAAAATGCATTGCATTAACTGCTTGCATTTTTTCCCTCACTTTATTTAAATTTTTCCATATAAACAAAATACAGCATACAATTCCAAAACATATACATATACTTATATGACCTCCATGTATGTCTCTCGTTAATAAAAGGGTCCATTTGACAAATAGCAACAGAACAAAGTGAACACTGAAGAAAGAAAAAGAGCTTAGAAAGTATTTAACATAACGTAAGAATAAAAAGGGAGAACATAAATGATTAATAGAGGTACCTATGTTATACAACTAAACAACAACCATAAATCAAAACTCAACAACCCCGCATACAAAGAAAAAAAAATAAAAATAATAATAATAAACACACAACAACATAAATAATAATAATATAGCAACATAATGATAGTAAGGCAAATGGTTAAAGAATTAAATAAAAGGCCTTACAATGCTTGGTAATCCAAAATCTATATACTGGGGGAAGGAAGGAGTTACAACCGGAGGAAATGTATACTTAGGTGATTGAGGGTCTTTCATTTTCCTACACAATCTAGGAAGGGTCCACAAATTTTATAGAAATTATCAGAAGATCCCTTCATTGTGTGTCTGATTTTTTCTAGATAATGAAATGGAAAATACCTATAATTCATAAAGAATGAGTAGGAGGTACAGGCGATTTCCAGTTTAGTAAAATTAAACGTCTTGCCAAAAGTGTGACAAAAGCTACGAAATCAGACTTATATTTGGGCATATCAAGAGATAGGGGAAGGGCACCAAATAAAGCTGTGAAAGCCAGAGGTTCAATATGATTTTTAAGAACTTCAGACAATGTTTTAAAGATCTGGGACCAATATTTCTGTAGAGATGGACAGGACCAAAACATGTGCGAAGTAGTTGCATGGGCCTGATGACAACGGTCACAAGTAAGATCCACTTTGGGATATATTTTTGAAAGTCTAACTTTGGTCCAGTGGATGCGGTGAAGAATTGTATTCTGAATCAGACCATGTCTGGCACAAAAGGAAGAAGAGTGCACACGGCATAGAAACTCTTCCCACTGTTCCTCTGGAGTATTTTCTCCCATGTTCTCCTCCCACTGAGATTTAATAGATATCTAGATTTAATAGATATCAAAACATCTAATGTCTTGGTAGCTTTGGCCCCATTAAAGTCCAGAACTGTCCCCTCAGCTCATTCTTCCCCTTGATTTACTCCGGCGCTCAGACTAATGAAAGCGAAGGGTAGGCATCTTGAACGGCTCTATGAGAAGACTCGTCTTCTCGTTCATGCGTCCCTCCACTCAGAATTCATATCACAGTATAAAAAAATCACTTAACACCGCATGCTCTAGTTACCTGTCCACTATTATTAACAGAGCAAAGTGCAAGCCCAAGACCCTATTCTCTGAGATCAGCAAACTTGTTAAACCACCATCACCCCTTCTTAATGGTTCTTCTGAACTTTGTGATGATTTTCTGACATTTTTTACACACAAAATTTACAATATTTAGCAATCCTTTACTTCTGTTGTTCTTCCAGAAACTGCTACTTCCCAGATACTTTACCCACTCTCAAACTTCTCACTCACTAATACATCTGTGGTTGAACAAATGATTATGAACTCTAACTCCTCTACCTATCAGCAATCTGTATGAATAATTTCAGTCCGGATTTCGCCTTCTCCATAGTACAGAAACTGCCCTTCTAAGAGTAGTGAACGACCTCCTCCTTGCTTCTGATTCGCGTGCCCTCAGCCTTCTGGTTCTTTTAGACCTGAGTGCAGCTTTTGATACTGTTTGCCATTCTGTACTGCTATATCGTTTGTCGGAGATCGGCATTACTGATACTGTCTTAGTGGCTGGGTTCATATCTCTCAGACAGGCAACAGTTGATTAGCATTGATAAATCCAAATCTCATTCTGTCACTTTTTCTCGTGGAGTGCCTCAAGGATCTGTCCTTGGTTCACTTCTATTCTTAATATACACGCTTACTCTGGGTCAGATCATCCGGCGCCATGGTCTAAATTTCCACAGTTACGCTGATGATACGCAAATCTATTTTTCTATACAGCCAAATTCTGTTTTCCCCCTTTTTCTTTTACATCTTGCTTACATGATCTCAAAGTATAGATGGCCCAAAATTTCTTAAAGTTAAATACTGAAAAAAATGAATTTCTGTTAGTTGGCTCTAGATCCCTTGTCTCCTCCCAACCTGACTACTCCATTAACATTGACAGAGTTATAGTCCATCCCTCTTCCACTATACACAATCTTGGTATAATGTTTGATTGTAGTCTACATTTTTAATCCCACATCAATCAGCTTAATCTCCTTTGTGGTAGAGAAAGCTGCTTACATGTACATGTGGAAAGTAACCGTAAAGACACTGAATTAAAAAGTAAATGCAGCTTTTGTGTCTTTATCAGCGTTGCCGCATAGATACTGGCCTTGATAAGTATAACAAATACTTACTGCTTGATCCATTTCGGCAAACCAGTTTTTGTGACTAACAGCTGGCTGACTAACAGCAGTACCTGCAGTTCCCAGATTTGCAATGTTGAATATTCTGCTGAATTTGAACCACTGAATTTATGGATTTTCTTTTTCAATTATTGTAATTTTTGTTTCTAAAACTTTAGTCAATTTTAGTTCCATATTTTCCCACAGGGTGTTTGTTTTGCTGTTTATTTTGATGGGGTTGTGTAACACTTCACTGCTCTGTTTAAATTTATTACATTATGTAAATGGGAATATGAATGAACAACATTCATCAGGCAAACAATGTCTTTAGTACAGACTCTTAAACTGTGGTCAAACACTGCAGAACAGTTACAGACTCCCTCTGTAAAATCCTGTATTTTGCATTTTGAGGGAATATTTGGAATCAACAAAAAATAAATATAAAATAAATATAAAAAGTATAGAATATCATTCCATTGTTATTTTTTAACAAAAGCATTCCAGTCCATTATATTGAATAATAAAGTGATAAAGTTTTTAAAGTGTAAGTGTTTCATGGGTGCCCAACATTACCAATCTTATTTGTTTGTTTTATTGTGACTTATTGATGTTTTCGGGTCAACAACATCAAGGGCTGCAATGATACATTGGGCTACCACTAAAAGTTATACAAAAATGTTTTTTTTTTTTTTTTTTTTTTTGATTCAGAAAAGCCTATCGTTTGCTGCTCCACATCTAAACACCAGGACCTACATTAGTAGATGCAGGTAGATGAATTGCGTACTGGGTCCACCACAATACATGTACAGTTACTGAATGAGACCCATTGTAAGTATCAAAAGGGTTTTTAGAACATAATCGCTCAATTTATAATAATAATAATCATCATGTTTCATTTTAAAATTAATAATTGTATTTAATTGATTTTGGAATTCTTTAATTGGAATTCTTGGACAGAAATATTCTTAAAATAATCAAGGACCACCCTTATGAACCAATGAACCTGCATCTATATTTTGAGCATTTGCCCTGAAATAGGATATCCTCTTGCCAATTGTCTTCTGAAGCTTGGCCGGTAACCACGACGCCTGCTCTTGGACAGAAAATATGTGTTTGCCTATGCAGTCTTCACATAATCTACAAAGAAAAGATAATATGTGGTGAATAATAGTCAGGGTAGTGGCATATTTAATTTTGGACAGGAATGAAAACAAGGCTGTAAAGGATAGTAGTAAATGTGTTTAATAGATTGTACTGTTGTTAAACAACATATCAACATATTCAACTGATGAAAAGTCTTTCTGGAAAAAAAAACTACTTTCAGTAGACAAAATTCGATAAAACTGAAAGTTGAAAATGACGTAATCTAGTACCTTTATACAGTGCATGCCATTGTAATGACTGTAAGTCTATCAATCACAGCCTTGTTTTCGTCTGTGTTAAATTCAATATGGCATCTAACCTGATTAAGGGAATTTGTTTCCCTTATCAAATAACAACATTTTTAGACTTTAGACATAAAGTGTTTCCTAAACATAATTATTTGATGAGCTGTTTGTTGCAATGTGTGTATATAGGATGGCTTTTACCTTGACAGGGAGTACGGTTGAGTCTGAAACACTAGCACATCTGCACAGTGATTCTGAGAGGGAGACCTGAGAACTGCAACCTACAAAGGGAGAAACCAGATCAAGTGCATCTACTTTGACTGTGACTCATCAAACAAGAGTTCAACCAATCCATGATCTTGGATGGATACCAGCTAACTAAAGTCTGCAGAGAGCTCTGAGCTAATGTGTTACACAATTGTTGAGTTAATGCTCACAATTAAACTCCTGTCTAATCTGCATGCGTTTCTTTTTGCAATGAACACGGATGTACACTGCTCAGAGCCCAAGGCTTATGGTTCAAACTAACAGAGCCCATATGTCTTTTAAAACAGAATTAGTCTCTGAATATTCCAGCGATAAATATGTACATTTATTTATGAATCTGCAGTACATCACAAACACAAGCCCTTTGTTGTAAATTAAGATGTACATACTGAATCCATTACAAAGTGGTAGGTCTGGCTTCCTCCAAAAATGACTACATCACTGTCTCTCCCCTTATCAGCAGAATGCCATAACCTGAGGGAGGAAATAGATACAACTCACTGATTCAAGCCTAAACTATATCACCATGATCATTATAATTTTGTTTCTCCACAAATGGCTCATACAGCGCATCACACAATAATTAAGCTATTGTACCTGGGCTTGTCTTTATGTGCATGGTCTTTCTCTCTCCATTCTCTTGTTTTAGTGTTAAATTCCCACCCATCGCCTAAACAAAAGAAATATGGAATGTTTGCAAAAAAATGTGATGGTTATTTATTGACATGACTGTTTCTAAAATCTTGACAAAAACATACTGAGAACATCCCCAGAAGTACTGAGGCCTCCAAACAGGAAGAGTGTGTCATCTGAGATGGCAGTCAGTGTGTGAAGAGTGCGGCCCCATGGAAAAGAAGCAGCCTGATGTTCACTGGGTTCAAAAAGAGTAACACTTACATGACTTATATGAATCATTATATAAAACAGTTTGGACTAAATAATAATTAAGCTAAACAGTCTCATGACATGATAATGGAGTCCATTTAAGATTGACCCTATAAAGTAAAATCATCACTAATGCTTTATCCTCAGTGTCTTTAAATGTTTCACATATTCACAATTGATGGATCCAGAATGAAATAATACACTATAGAAGCACAGCAACAGAAATAATCTTCGGTAACACTTTACAGTAAGGGTATATGAATTACCATGAATTCAAGCATAAATTAATGTGTGAATTATGCATTACTTCATGCATTAATATCTCATGAATTATAAGGAACTAACATGAGTTCAAAGTCTTTCATTCATGACTTCATGGATGAACAACACCTTAGTTAAGACATTAACTAAGATGAGTGAGTCATGATTTATAATTTATTATGCATGATCATGATGTTTTCTTTGTTCACAAAAAAACAAGGTCTTTACTATCCATTGTGGATAAAGCTATGCTTTATGGTACATGAATCAAAAAAGCATTATTTTGTGGCCGGGAGAACACATCATCCTCTTCTTCGTCTTCACTGACTGTTTTGTTTGAAGCGTGCATTTCTGTGGTAAGAGCGATCTCTATTCATATCATTATGGCGAGCACTAGCAAAGCATTTAGAGGATGTGTGCATCTGTGTCACTGTTATTTAACATCTGATGACACACATGATCTATGCATTGTTTGTTTGGGCGAAGAGCACGCACGCGATGTCCTCGAGGGGGCAATCGGCGTGCACTGCGAGCG
>NW_015631751.1:70605-71314 GCF_001515625.1 Sinocyclocheilus rhinocerous
GTCTCGATGAACGTTATCTTTCTGGCCATAACCCTCCAGCTCAGGTGAGCCTTCCTTTCTTCCTGATCTCTATGCAGAGGTCGAGAAGGAATAGAAGAGGCCGGTTTCCTCACGCATCCATCGATTCCAGCATATGAGTTATGCCAACATCGAGGCGATGCACGACAACGGCTATGAGAAGATGCCCCAATAGAGAGACGCTGGCCAGCTATGGGTGAGACGTCCTCTCTTAAGACTCCCTCCTTGCCATCTAAGCCTCTTCAGGATACATCTCGCTTGAATGGCAGGGCATACGCAGCAGGTCAGGCTGTCGCTTCATTGCACACGATGGTGGTGCTCCAGGCATATCAGGCTGACCTGCTGAAAGACCTGGATAAAGGCAAGGGCCTTTCTCCTGATGAGGTAGTTGAGTTGCGCCGCACCACGGATCTTGCTCTCCGTGCTACTAATCAGGCCGCCTCCGCTATGGGCAGGTCCATGGCGGCTATGGTAGTGATGGAGAGACATCTGTGGGTGAACCTGGCAGATATCAGGAAGAAAGAGAGGAGCTTTCTTCTCGATGCTCCGGTTTCGCCTTCCGTACTTTTGGTACCTCCGTTGAGACGGTGATCGAGAAGTTCAGGGAGGCGAAGGCGCGCTCAGCGGCCTTCAAATCCTTCATTCCACGAAGGTCCAGGTCTGAGCCCGAACAACATAGGGGTCCTGGTCC
>NW_015631751.1:71777-72583 GCF_001515625.1 Sinocyclocheilus rhinocerous
GGTCGCCCTGAGGGGCCTCCTAGTCACCAGGATATCCCCTCTTGCTGAGGCATCGAGCGGGAGGTATAGGTGGCATTACGAGAACCTTCCTGTGTAATGCTGTCTCGGGCAGTGCTCCCCTCTTCTTTGAGGGTTGTATTTGAGCTTGCCTCTCCCGTTTGGCTCAGTACTTCCGGGTATCTGTGAACAGATGCTTGGAAAACTCTTAAATCCATGCTATGGTAAGTGCACACGTTAAGCTTAGCGCACTTTCTAAAATCCACATAGTGGTAAGTGTGCACGTTATGCTCTGCGCACTTTCTAAAATCCACATAGTGCTAAGTGTGCACGTTATGCTTTGCGCAGTTTTCTCAAATCCTGTATGGTAAGGGTTACGCGTTATTAGCCTCGTTCCCTTTCTCTGACCTGGTTTAGACCCCGGTACCTTGGGCTCCACTCAACCAGTGTGTCTCTGTCGACACACTTTGGAAGCATCGCTCCCCTCACCATTGAGGGTTATTGTGAGCATGGTGCTTTCTTTTGAGCGTTTGAATTCTCTCCCTTCTGAGGAGTTGGATTCCTCGCTCCATGGGCTGTCCTCGTGGTAGTATTGAGCAGTGCTCCCCTTTATCAAAGGGTTACCTGGAATGAGCAACGTTATTTCCTCTGAATTCGGAGTTCTCCTCTCACATGAGAAGTTTGAGTTCTCTGTTTCTCCAGAGCACCTGGAACCAGCAGCATCAGGTGAATTAGGCCCTTCCTCTGCCTCCCTGATGCGCTGAGTGTTTGGCTAGCTTGCAGTATGCTTACCCCTCTGATTTTACAAT